>NW_007252830.1:446697-448689 GCF_000164805.1 Carlito syrichta
TAATTTTTTGATTTATTGTAGAGTTGAGGTCTCACCAAGTTGCCCAGACAGGTCTCGAACCCGCGGGCACAGGCAATCCACTCACTTCAGCCTCCCAAGGCACGGGATTACAGGCTGAGCCACCGAGCCCGGCTTATTTTTTTAACTTTTAGTTGTTAGCATCACTATTAACATGATTTCTTATCATGGCCCTCTAAATAACCAGGTTGCCATTTCAAATGGTGTCCAAGTTACACTTTGCTAATGTTTTAGCAAGTATCCAATGTTATCAATTCAGCATTACTATTATTATGCTGACATATCGTTATTTTCACAATTGGTAGCTGTTAGTGACTTTATTTTCCGCTTGAAACATTTTTTAAATTTCAGTTCAAATGCATACTGGGGAATAATGCTATGTTTTCTTAAGCAATTTACTTATGCTTACTTGGATTCGAAGGTAAGCATTTGCTATATATGTCCAAAGTGAATTTAATTCAATTGGTCATATTTACAACAAAATTTTATTTTATTTTAACATTAGAGTTATTTTATTTTAACTTTAGTTGTGGGGTATATGTGAGGATTTACTACATAAGTAGATTGTGTGAAGGTAAGGTCTGGAAAAAACTTAATATTATTTAACAAATTTTCTTAGGAAATTTGCCTACATATATTCATAAAAATTAAATAAGTTCCTCTATCTGAGGCTATTTAAAAATAAATTCTGTCTGGATTTAAGACAGGTGGAAAAGTAATTTTTTTCCAATAACACTTTTAGAGAAATAAACAATTATTATTTTATAACATTCAGTATAGAAGAGCTGAATTTGACAACACAAAACTGAAAGATTTTTCATTAAAAAAAAATGACTAAACAAAAGTCAGGTAAAATAAAAACTGTCAAATGCTTTCAATTTATATAACCAAAACTATCAGGTAGACCATATATTGAACCCACACAAATCATTACAAAATAGATCAGAAAACAAGAAGGAGCTCTCAAATCAATTAATAGTCTGAAAAAAATGCAAGTAAAACAATAACAAGGTATCAATTCATATCCTCTTAATTGGCAGGAATTTTTTAATTAGATAGTATCAAGTGATGGTAAACACAAAGAGGTCAAAAGAAATAACATTTGCTTACATACCTAACATTCACACATGTGTATATTGTTCAGTGGTGTTAGTATGCCAAAGGTGACAAAGATTGCTCATCGTGGTTCAATTTCACATTACTTCCATTTTGTAACTAAGAAAAGACAAAAATATGATTACTGGTAACAAGTTGGTAGGATCAATATAAGTTAGTCTGGAAATTTGGGAATGCAAAATGTCTACTTTGAGCAAGGAAATAATAATTATTATTATTAAATATTTCCTGTGACTGGCTGCTTGAACGTAATAGTATTCAGTATGAGTAAATTGTCTATTCATGAATAAATCTGAAATGAGATAGAAACTCAACTTAAGTTGTAATCACCTTGTCAACAACAGAGACAAAAAAATTCTGTCTTGATTAGCATCAAGTAATTTAATAAATATTAAGTTTCATAATCTAGTTCATCAAATTTTCCATATTGATCTTATAAAGCAAAGGCCATTGGTACAGTTAGCAGTGTTTGAAACTATGAAAAATATCTCTCTTGAATTAAAATTGGGGCAGGACAAAATATCCAAGGCGAACAAAATAGCTACTTTGTAGTCTGAATGCCTTGGTTATCAAATGGGGAAGAGTCGTTCTATGGTTCAAATATTTGTTTCTTCAGAACTCATGTTAAAACTTAGTCTCCAGAGCCGGGCTCGGTGGCTCAGCCTGTAATCCCGCACCTTTGGGAGTCTGAAGTGAGTTGATTGCCTGAGCCCGCGGGTTCGAGACCCGCCTGGGCAGCGAGACCTCATCTCTACAATAAATCAAAAAATCAACCGGGCGTGGTAGTGCATGACTGTAATTCCGGCTACTTGGAAGGCTGAGGCGGAAGGATCACTGGAGTCCAGCAGGTCGAGGCTG
>NW_007252830.1:448751-455650 GCF_000164805.1 Carlito syrichta
TCCAAATCAAAAAAAAAAAAAAAAAAATTTAGTCCCAAATATGACAATATTGAAGGTAGGCCTTTAAAAGGGCACTGCACTTATAAATGGATTACTCCATTTATGGATTAAAGAGTTAATGGGTTGATTAGTTATCATGAAAGTGAAGCTAGTGGCTTTATCAAAAGAGAAAGAGAAATTGAAGCACAGAGCATTAGCACATATAAGCCCCTCACCATGTGACACCCTGTGCTGCCTCAGGACTTTGTGCATACTTCCCACCAGCAAGAAGGCACTCACAAGATGCAGCCTCTTGACCATGAAATTCTCAGACTCCATAACTGTTACACATACATGTATTTTCTTTATAAATTACCCAGTTTCCAGTATTCTGTGATAAGCAATGCAAATAGATCAAACAAGTAGTGTTGTGAAGATTATAGAGAGTTGGTCTGAGTTTGGATTTTGCACTGGAGAGCAATACCAATGAGTATGAATCACACTTCCATATATGTGTTGCTATTTATCAGCTATTATTTCATCACATGAATATATTGTCACCCTTTCAATTGACAAGGTTTGGAAACTGAATCATAATGTATCTCTTTTATTGAGAGAGAAAACCAGGATACACACATGTGCCACTGACCAAGATCAGAGAGGGTTGCAAATTACTGGATGGTATTCAGAAGAAATGGTCAAGATCATTAAGATATGTGTGGAAGGGGCAGCACTGTGAAGACAGAGAATTATTAAATAATAGTATATTCTACTAAATAATATTTCCTGGGCTAGTACTCTTTATTATTCACTATAAAATGTATTATTTATTCAGTATGTGAACACCTTTGTGATTCTCTTTGTTCCCCTAGCAATACTAAGAGTGAGAAGATATCAGCCAGAGAGCTCTCCAATATCCTTTCTCATTCTGTTTGCATATGCAGACAGTGCTTTCTACTATACTGTGGAAATCCATAAGCTCTAACCACCACATTTACCCTTCTTCTAACACTTCTATCCATGTGATCTGCTTCCCACCATATCCTATACATGCACTAAATTTCCCTCTCTCTAAGGTCAATTCTGTCATTAGAATCCCATTTTCTCTCATCTACTACAGAATATTATCGTCTTGATTTTTCTTTCTTTCTCCTTCATTACCATTTTTTCACTCCTTTAAAACCCCTTTTCAACCAGCTACTGACTGACCGACCGTTTTCTCTGTTTCCCCTTCCCACAAAATTCCTTGATAAAATTGTCAATTATCACCATTTACAATTTTTTCCCTGTGTTTTATTGCAAAGCCTCAGTAATTAGACTTTCCTTTCTATGACTTCAAAATTACATTTGCCAAAGTCAACACATGCTTCAGGTTGCTAACTCCATGAATCAGTTTTCAGTACTTTTAAGCCTTAACATATTCGGATAGACTTCCTTCACCGTAACACACTTTCTCCATAGTTGACAGTTAAGCACTGAACAGCATTTACCATGGGGCCACGGGATCTTAACATAGTTTTTTACAAATCTTTTCCATCAGATGGCAGTACCATGCCATGAGGCTATGATTCATTTTTGATTTGCACAAAATTACCATTTGTGCTTCATGCTTTTGATTTTTCTTCTGTTTTATTTGTCTCTATTTCTCAATTTTCTTTTGTCATTTGCCTGCTTTTTCCCAAATTGGTTATGTTGGTCTTTTCCAGGTATTAGGCCTTGGACTTTTCCTCTATAGCCATGCTACTGTTTTGATGACCTCATTCATTAGGATGACTTTAAATAAACTAGAAAAGCAAGTCACACATTTATAACTTCTCAGACTAATTTTTTGACTTTCCAACTTGTATTTGCATTTTCACTTGAGTATTAAATATACATTTCCAAATGAAAAGTAACAAAACCTGAATTCCTGGCTTCCTCCTACCCACATATCCCTAAACCTGACACACCTATAGTTTTACCTATCCAAACTGATGGCAACATTAACCTTCCCTTTGCTCAGGTCAAAAATTGTAAGTTATCTTTAACTCATGCTTCTTTCCTTACACCCTGATTTAATACATTTGGAAGTAATATTGGCTCTTCCAGTTGTAGTAACAAGCCCCCCCACTTATTGCCAGGCCCACTGCTGCTACCCCAATCTAAACTATTTCTTCACTATTTGGATTCACCAATCATTTGACTCAACGGCCAGCATCTCTACCTTCTGTTTTGTCTCTTTCAGTCCATTTTCTTTTTTATTTTTCTTTTCTTTATTTCTTTTAAGATGTGGGGTACAAGTCAAGATTAGGTACATGAGTTGTCCACATACAGGTGACATCTGGGCCTCCCAATGGTCCTCACTTCCCCTGGTTTAGGAGTGAGAATGAATATTTTGAAATATAAGTGTTAGTTTCACTTCTCTGTTCAAAGTCCTTCAGTGGTTCTACAAATGACATAGAGAACATCTAAAGGAACTACCATGGTCTACTATGTCCTATTCTGCCTGACCTCTATTCCATTCCAGATGCTCACCTTAGTCTCTGCATTGCCTATCCCAGCTGCATCACAAACTTGCCAGGCATGCTTATTCATCAAGGTCATTGCGATGGTGGTTGTTTCTGCCTGGGAACTTCTTTCCGAGCCGTCTTTATAATGTACTCCCATTTTAGGATGTATAGAAATGATAATTGTTCTATACTTGTTTTTAAACCTCTCTGGAAACAATAACCCAAACCATGTGACCTATGTTTGTCAACCAGATATACTCAAACCAACAATCAAACTTTAGCTACAAAGTCAGTCACATCATGAGCAAGGAACAAGTGGTAACCATTTCTTTCTTTTTTTCTTTCTTTCTTTTTTTTTTTGGTCCGGTAGCTTCCTCACCATTTATTCTGTGAAATGATTCAGAATATTTTTTCCTTTGCTGCTTAATCCTTTCAAAGATTTTCTGAGCTATCCAGTATTCTTTCTTTCTGTGTTGTCTAAGTCAGTGTTTCTTACAACTAAGAGACCCCAAAGATGAAATATCCATAATAAACAAAGAGCTCCTACAAATTTATGAGAAAATTCCAAACAACTAATAGAAAACTATTCAGGGAAAATTTATTAATGTTTAAAGGGCATCTATTCTTTCATCTAGCAAATACCTTTTGTAGAAGAAACTAGAGGGGAAGTTTAAGTTAATAAAAATATAATACCAGAGTAATTATTTTATCAGTGCTTACTGTGACCAAAAAAATTGGAAGAGCCAAAATATCCACAAGTGGGGAAATATCTAATTACCTTTAATATATCAATACTATGAAATACTATGTAGCTATTAAAAGGGAATATTAAATTTATATCTCTTTTTTCAGAGGGTGTCTGCAACCCTAAAGTGTGACAGAAGAAATTTCAAAGAAATATCAGTAGAATAAGCATGTTTTATTTAAACATATTTGTATGCTTGTGAGTGTGCTTGCAACTATGTTTTATAAGACCAATTTATCAATTAAAATGGATTAGTAATGCACATTAATAAAGAATCATGGTTATTTCCTGAGTGATGGAAGTTTATGGAAAAGTATGCTAAGTCATGACTGTAAATTATCAAAGGACAAAACAAATACTATTTGTTCCTGAAAGTTCAGTAATCAACATAAATGGTTAGTTAATAAGTCTTAACATCAGCAGGAGAATTTACCATCTGCTTCTGCCAGACTTTGTAAAATTTTTCTCTTGTGTTTTCAGCATCCTTTGTTAAATGAATGAAAACTAAACAAATATGTAGGCAGGTGTTCCAGGTCTATGAATTAAAATTATGTCTTAGGAGCAACAGTCCTTCTACAAGTTACTTTCTTTCAAAAGCCTCCAATGATTCGAAGCAGTTCCCAAGGCATACCTCATACTGTTCACAAACTGTGTGGGTGGGGGTAGTAGTTATTACTCAAAGTCTTTTATCTTTTTTATTCCTCTCACTGCTTCATCTCATCCTTTTCACATCTCTCCATGTGGCAAGCTGATTGAGAGAGTCTCATAGTAGCCATTGTTGACAGTGCCTCAAGTTTGAATGTCACCGTCCATGCCTCCTGATGCTTGCACAACTCCCAGTCTTCTTTCAAATTGCCAGATCTGTGAGTGGCAGCCCACTCCCAAAGTTGCATCGCACACCCTCTCACCTAGACACTGAAGTGTTGCTCCTTGTTCTTGGATTCCTATGAAGTCTTTTTTAAAAATCAGTTTTTTCTCTCTGACTCAGAGATCGAAAACAGGCTACAGAGTATAGTAGATAATTTTGTTTACTTTATAAATATCATATTTTCAAGTAAAAAATTATATAAATGTTTAAAACAAAAACAAGATAATCTCTCCTCTTCTTAAAGCCTACATTACAAGAACACTGTTTATTGGTAACGAAACATTAATAATCCAACTCTGTATGTCACATTTGGATTCAGAACAGCCTATTGTCTAGAAGTGAGACAAAGTAACAAATTCATAAAACACTAGTCAATATATCAATTGTCATTGGATTATTTTAGGTTAAGTTTTTTCTTTATTTGTCAAGTCACTCATAGCAAACACAAATATGTGACTTTTCTGGTTTGTGTAAATGTTTTAAACTTTTATTACATTGCAATATATGGTAACTATTAAAGAAAATTTATTTTGTGCCTGATCATGTTTCAAGTTTTTTACCTACATTAATGCTGTCAATCATCAAAGTCAATCCTACATGAAAGCTTCTATTTTTGTCCCTGTTTCATAAATAAGCATACTGGAACCCAGAGTGATTGCCAAAAGTTAGAGCCAGGATCCTCACAAATTCATAATGGACATTCTAAAATAATATGCTACCATTCTAGTTCTTTCAAAGCCCCCAGATTTTTGTTTTATTGTGTGAAGGGAAGGAAAAATTAAAAACAGGTAATTTAAAGCCAGGCTCGGTGGCTCAGCCTGTAATCCCACGTCTTTGGGAGGCTGAGGTGAGTGGATTGCCTGAGCCCGTGGGTTCGAGACCCGCCTGGGCAAACGAGACCTCATCTCTACAATAAATCAAAAAACTAGCTGGGTGTGGTAGCGCGTGCCTGTAGTTCCAGCTCCTTGGAAGACTGAGGTGGAAGGATCGCCGGAGTCCAGCAGGTCGAGGCTGTGGTGGCCGGGAGTGGCCACTGCACTCCACTCTGGGTGACAGAGTGAGACTCCAACTCAAAAAAAAAAAAAAAGTAATTTAGTTTTATTCTTCTCTGCCATATAGGTTAGTACTTCACTGACAAGAAAGCAACAGTGGTTAAATAAACTAAAAAATATTTAAAATACTTTTAATGACATATGTAGGGAAAAATTTCTTATCTATAGTTTAGATTATCTTTGAGGATCAATATGCTTCATCACCAAAAAAAATGATGCTTTTAATTTATTAATAAGCAATGGATACATACAAAACTTCTCTCTGTTCTCACAGAGCATTGACTACAACTTATTATTTATCATAAGCTCCAAATTTTAGGCATTGAGCTAAAAATGTGTGATGGGTTTAATCTCAATCTATCTTTGGCATAACCCTAGTGCTATAGTTTGGGATTTGATGCCCATTGTTGAAGCCTAATGGGAGGGGTTTTGGTCAAGGTATAACATTCCTTAAGAATGACTTGGGGCCATGCTCACAGTAATGAGTTCTTGCTCAATTAGGTCCCTGCAAGCCTTGGTTGTTAAAAAGAGCCTGGTATTTCCTCTTTCTCTCTCTTGCTTCCTCTCCCATCAGGTGATCTCTGCACACAGTTTCCCCTTTGCTTTCCACCATGAGAGGAAGTAGGCTGAGTCTTTCGCTTGAAGCAGATGCTGGCACTATGCTTCTTGTACAGCCTGTGAGCAAGATAAACTTTTTTTTCCTTACAAATTACCAGACGTCAGGTATTTCTTTATATCACACAAATGAACTAAGACACTTGAGTACCTTATTTAATATGATCTATGGGTACTGACAGTTAAACATTATTATTCTAGTTTTTAAAGGAGTATTATCTGCTCCAAGGTCAAGAAAAGTTAAAAATAAAGTTATTCTTAATTATTCCATTTATATCTTCTGATATGTATCCCACAGAGTGTTGGTAAGTTGAGAAGTAAAGAATATCTAATTAAAAGCTACTTCTTAGCACTACTGAGACAAAAGAATCCAATTGATTTGACTAAATGACATCAACCACATCATTTTATAGAAATGTCCTTACAATTTGCAACATAATTAAATGTAAAGCTATATAGAGGAAAAATCTGAAAGTCAGGTTCAATATCTAAATTCCATAGACAAGAAAACTATATAATGAAAGAATAACACTGTCACAAAGTGGTATTGACTGCATTCTTGATTTCTCTAGTTCACTGAATTAAGGGCACACTTTTATTAAACTCCAGAGGACAGAGACAAAAGCAGCCTTATGTCAGAGAATAGTGTGCCAAAGCCACTAGGGTTTCACTCACTGAAATGGAACTTGCCTTTCTGGTCTACTACTTCTCTAGTAATCAAGATGCTTTGTAGGAGCAGAGAGTCTGGTGAGCCTTGATATACTTCTCAGTTCTTCATGAAAATCCAGGTTATGGAGAAATTTTAGTCTTCGATGAGTGAGAAGCTCAATAGGTAATTTTCCTATAAGAAAAATAGAAAATTCGTTGTTTATCTCTGATAGTAAATGAGATACCTCACGTCAGATTTTTTATATCAATAGGTAAATGGTAGCCGGGCTCGGTGGCTCAGCCTGTAATCCCGCGCCTTTAGGAGGCTGAGGTGAGTGGATTGCCTGAACCCGCGGGTTCGAGACCCGCCTGGGCAACGAGACCTCATCTCTACAATAAATCAAAAAATCAGCCGGGCGTGGTAGCGCGCGCCTGTAATTCCGGCTACTCAGAAGGCTGAGGGGGAAGGATCGCCGGAGCCCAGCAGGTCGAGGCTGTGGTGG
>NW_007252830.1:455776-461516 GCF_000164805.1 Carlito syrichta
TTTTGAGTTGGAGTCTCACTCGGTCGCCCAGACTGGAGTGCAGTGGCCGCTCCCGGCCACCGCAGCCTCGCCTGCTGGGCTCCAGCGATCCTTCAACCTCGGCCTTCTGAGTAGCCGGAATTACAGGCATGCCCTACCACGCCCGGCTGATTTTTTTATTTATTGTAGAGATGAGGTCTCGCTGCCCAGGTGGGTCTCGAACCCACGGGCTCAGGCAACCCACTCATCTCAGCCTCCCAAAGGTGCGGGATTACAGGATGAGCCACCGAGCCCGGCTAAAATCTGTGTTTTTAACAGGCACAAATATGTGGTCCAACTGATATTCATTTAATTATCTATGTGTTTGTAAACATGTATAATTTTCCAGGAAACAACATAGGTAAGAACTTAGTTGTACTGATGAAAACAAATATATTGGTAAAAGGCAGATGTGAATTTTCAAAATCAGGGCAGTTTTCTAGTATAATCCATTAAACTCAATATAAAGAACCTTTGATAGGCACTTCAAGGACAGAAGAACAGGATACATATATTCAGTCTTGAGAAAATACATAATTTTTAAATGTAAAGTAAACCAGATTTCATGGTAACAAGTCATTTCAGCATAATGGTTTTATTTTTCTAATTGTTTCACTGGTAGGTGATTTGGTTGCTTTACTCTTGGTATTAATAAAAGGCTTACCCAGTCATTTTTCCATGGATTATTAACAGCAGGGTCTTGATGGCAGTAAATGCCCGCCTCTAGTTTATAACCACCTGCTTTACACCACTTCGGCTGTCAGTGGCTGCACTAAGGAATCAAGAGCGATATAAGCATTGATTTTTTTTTTAAGCTTTAGGAAACAACACTTAGAGCCTAGTCATTTGACATTGATCTGTGAAAGTAATGTTTCTCGACTAAAAATTGTCAAAATTATAGACTATTCTGGTTATAAGCCAACTTTCAATTTCATAAAGTATTTCATTCTGAGAACACTGATTGATGTGTGAGATGACAAATTGGTATGAATAGAACAAAAGAAAGGCAAAAGTTGTCATTTGCTAAATTAAACATACATAATTTATCTCATCCCTGACTTAACAATTGTAGTCTCGTGTAATTTCCAAAAGTTTGCAGTCTGAAAACAAAATCCACACTAAGACTCTGTGGCAAGGTTGGCAGTGGCATCAGATACCTTAAGGAAGAAAAAAGAAGGAAGATACACAGAGGGGGAAGCTATTATAGAACTAGAGAAAGAGAGAGAAGTGTACTGGGTCAGGGGGTTGCCAAGATGGACAATTGAAAACATGGAACAATTGTAGCTCTCTGCAAAGAAACCTGTATGAAAGAATGGATTTAGGACTTTGGGGGTCGAACTGAAAACCCAAGCTGAGGTCTATAAGACTGTCACCTAGGGACATGAAGAATGGACTGGTCCAAGCCCTGGACACCCTTAGAAGCAGCCCCAATATGAGATCAGGAGCAAGACTTTGAAAGGCTGAGTGAAAACAATAGTTTTTCTTCTCTACATACCTCATAGGAGCCTCCACAGTCTCAACAAAGGGAAAGACTTCTACACTGTCTGGGCCCAGAAGGCTACCTGAAATAGTGACAGAATCGCTGGAAGGAGCCATGTGGAACCCAAGGAAACACAGTTCTAAAGATCCTAGTGACCACTCTGAGGACATTTCTCCAGCACCTGTAGTCATTACAGCACTAGGTCAGGGCTACAGAGAAGCTTGCCCTAAGGGACCAACATTGCTGCCATAACCTTCCCATGGGCCAGGGAAGGAAGTGAGAAAAGGGGGCTTATGCACAGTGCAGCAGTGGCAGTGACCCTGCCCACCTGTGGACAGGGAAAAAAATAGCAGCATCCATTGCTTCTCTTTTACATATGGGCAAAAAGTGAAGTCCTGTCCGGAAAGGAGGAGGCCTCTCAACAACCCTAAGATCACCCGATCCAGAGTAGAGTCACAGGGCAAACCTGGTTGCCTGCCAATTCTGCTGATGAGACTGGTGTTCTGGAAGGAGACTTCCCTGTCAAATGTTCCAGAAAGAGGAAAAAACCTCTGAAATAGATAAAAAGTCTCACCCCTTTCCTGCCAGACTGCACCAGTGAAGCATTTTCAGACTCTTACTTCTACCACTATAACCGTCACCATAGGAGGGCCAGAGGAAGGAAGGGAGATAAAGCATAAAAAAATAAAAAATAAATAAAAATTAAAAAAAAACACTTCAACAGTAGCAACCTTATCAAATTAAAATAAGACAAAACAAAAAGAAAAAGAAAAAAAAAGAGGGACAAACTTATGGACTTCACAGCAGCATGAATGAATTTAGAATGTATAATAGTGATTTATTAAAGAAACAAATTACTGAGTACCACATGTTCTCACTCATAATTGGACCCTGAATATTACTATAATACTATAAGAAAGAGAATGACATT
Organism: Carlito syrichta; assembly: GCF_000164805.1. NCBI lineage: Eukaryota > Metazoa > Chordata > Mammalia > Primates > Tarsiidae > Carlito > Carlito syrichta. Next base: position 458,206 of record NW_007252830.1, read on the forward strand.
AGCCGGAAACTTCCAGGGAGGGAGTCACATAACATCAATAAGAGTACCTGATCTCAAATCTGGTGAAGTAGGGACCATTGTATTTACTAATACAATGACCACTCATACACCTAATTCTGAATTGTGCCTCACATCTTTAAAATAAAAAATTTTAAGAAATAAACACGCACACACACACACAAACACACACACACACACACACACACACACACACACACACACAAAAGAGAAGTATAAAATCTTACACATGAGGAAGAATCAGAAAACACACACACACACATACACACATACACTCACCAATAATCCTGAAAGCAAAAACCTTCACAAGCTGAAGCCCACAAAAGGTATTTCCGGATACCAAGCAACGGAATCCATACAGAACAACCTGTCATTGCTGATAGGCACAGAATTCAGCCTATGGAGGGCAAAGAAACTCAATGAGACCCAGGAAAATGTGAACACACAGACCATCCAGGCCATAAAAACAATGCAGGAAGGAAAAACTGAGCTAGCCATTATAAGAAAGGACCAACTGAACTTACAGAAAGGAATAACTCTCATGTGGAATTTCAAAATACAATAACAAGTCTCAACAGAATTGACCTGGCAGAGGGACAAATCTTACAGCTGGAGAATCAAGCTATTGAATTAACCCAGTCTAACAAAAAAGGGAAAAAAGGCTTAGGAAGAATGAACACCACCTATAAGAGGTTTGCCATTATGTAAAGAGACCAAATCTATGGTTGATTGGCATCCCTAAGAAAGAAGGGGAAACTGAGCACACTTTGGAAAAAAGCTTCCAACATATCATCAAAGCAAATGTCCCCTATCTTGCCAGAGAGGCAGCCATAAAGACACAAAACATACAGAGAACTCCTATGATGTATTGCATAAGAAGACTATCCCCAAGGCACAAAATAATTCTTCTTACCAAGGTGAGCATAAAATAAAAAATTCTAAAGAAACTAGAGAGAAAGGACAAACCACCTGGGGAAGACTCATCAGAATTTCAGCAGGCTTTTTAGAAGAAACTCTACAGGCCAGAAGAGCACTTTAGCATTATTTTAGGAAAGCAATTGCTGTCAAAAAATGTCCTAGTCCTACAAGTTAAGTGTCATTAATAAAGAAGTATTAAAGTCCTTCCCAAGCATTCAGTTTCTAAGAGAATGTGCACTTCCATACCAGCCCTTCAAGAAATGCTTAAAAATCTTCTAAGCACAGAAAAAATAACAACCAATTCTACCCATCACAAAAGCATAGGCAAGCACAGAGTTTGCAGATTATAAAAATCAACCACAAAATCTAAATATCAAAGGAGATTCTTAATATCAACATGACAGGAATAAACCCCCAAATATCAATAATCAACATGATTGAATTGAAAAATCATAGAGTGGCAACTATATGAAGAAGTATAATTCATCCATCTGCTGTCTTCAGGAAACCCATCTCACTGCAAATGACACCCACCAAAAACAAGTAAATGACTGGAGAAAGATCTTCAAGGAAAATGGAAAACAAAAAAGAGCAAGAGAGAGGATTTGTTCTTAGCATATTGATATTAAGAATCTTCTTTGATTTTTAGGTTCCGTGGTTGATTTTTATGACCTGTAAACTCTATCTTATATCAGCCAAAATAGACTTTAAGTCAATAAAAGTTTAAAAGGACACTACATAATGCAAAAGTTCTCAATTCATCAGTAAGATATATCCATCTTAAAAATATATGCACCCCACATAGGAGTACCCCGATTTATAAAACCAAGGCTAATTAAAGTAGGAGAGAATATTAACAACTATATAATTTTAGTAGAAAACGTTAAGGTCCTACTAGCAACCTTAGACATGTCATTGAGGCAAAATCTAATGAAGAAGTACAGGATTTTAGCATGACATTTGATCAACTGCAGCAAATAGACATCTACAGAACATTTCACCCAAGTACCAAAGACTAAACATAATTCTCATCAGCACGTGGAACATATTCTAAGATTAATTACTTACTCAGATATAAATCAAGCATAAACAAATTTCAAAAAGTCAAAATCATACCAAATGTCTTCTCAGACTGCCGTGTAATAAAAATAAATATCATTGACAAGAACCACCCCAAACACGCAAACATATGGAAATTAGATATCATGATTCTTAATGACTTTTATATCAAACAGAAATCAAGGCAGAAATAAAGAGATTCTTAAAAACAAATGTAAATAAAGATACAACAAGCCAAAATATCTGAGAACTTTTCACAGTAGCAAAAACATGGAACAAATCCTGTTGCCCATCGATAGTGAACTGGATAAAGAAAATGTGGATAAAGAAATATACACAATGCAGTATTATACTGCCATCAAAAATAACAAAATCATGGTCTTTGTAGCAACAAATGAAGCTGAAGACCATGATACTAAGTGAACTATCACAGAAACAAAGAACTGAATACCACATGTTCTCACTCATAATTGGATCCTGATCACTGGTCACATGAGCACAGGGGTGGGATTAGCAGATGCTGGACACTTCTAGGGGAAGGACAAAGGGAATGTGTGGGGGGGCATATGGCAACACTCTGGAGGAATACCCATAGGACTATAAATTGCTCTACCAAGCCGGGCTCGGTGGCTCAGCCTGTAATCCCGCGCCTTTGGGAGGCCGAGGTGAGTGGATTGCCTGAGCCTGTGGGTTCGAGACCCGCCTGGGCAGGTGAGACCTCATCTCTACAGTAAATCAAAAAATTAGCCGGGTGTGGTAGTGCGCGCCTGTAGTTCCAGCTACTTGGAAGGCTGAGACGGAAGGATTGCTGGAGTCCAGCAGGTCGAGGCTGCGGTGGCCGGGAGTGGCCACTGCACTCCAGTCTGGGCGACAGAGTGAGATTCCAACTCAAAAAAAAAAAAAAAAAAATTGCTCTACCAAAATACACCTGAACATGTAAGTTTATTTTGCAGCAGTAATCACAACAGTAAAATCACTTTCCCATTGAAAGTGAACTGGTAAACCGGGCTCGATAGCTCAGCCTGTAATCCCGCGCCTTTGGGAGGCTGAGATGAGTGGAATGCCTGAGCCTGCGGGTTCGAGACCCGCCTGGGCACGAGAACTCATCTCTACAATAAATCAAAAAAGAAAAAAAAAAATCAGCCGGGCGTGGTAGCACGCACCTGTAGTTCCGGCTAATTGTTTGTTTGTTTGTTTTGAGTTGGAGTCTCACTCTGTCGCCCAGACTGGAGTGCAGTGGCCGCTCCCGGCCACCGCAGCCTCGACCTGCTGGGCTCCGGCGATCCTTCCGCCTCAGCCTTCGAAGTAGCCAGAAT
>NW_007252830.1:461565-464346 GCF_000164805.1 Carlito syrichta
GCGGAAGGATCGCCGGAGCCCAGCAGGTCGAGGTTGCGGTGGCCGGGAGCGGCCACTGCACTCCAGTCTGGGCGACAGAGTGAGACTCCAACCCAAAAAAAAAAAAAAAAGTGAACTGGTAAATAAAATGTGGTATACGTACATGGTAGAATACTTTGCAGCTATAAAGAACAACAAAATCATGTTCTTTGCAGGAATATGGATTCAGCTGGAGAGTATTATTCTAGGTGAGCTATCACAGAAACAAACAAACAAAAATAACACTCTATTTTCTCACTCCTAAGTGGGCCCTAAACATTGGGCATGTGAGCACAAAGTTGGGAACAGCACACACTGTGCATTGCTAAAGAAGGGAGGGAGAGAAAGAGGATAACGGGCACATAGCCACCCACGGGGTACCATATCCTTTGCCAGGGGAAGGGAGGGCTCACTAGATGCACACAATTTACCTGCACACAATTTAGTTATATGGCAAATCCTCACACGAAGTCACAACTTTAAAACAACAACAATGACGACAACAACAAAAGACAGCAATACTCCGACTCCTATGAGAACAGTCCTCTTTGTGTTTATTTAAAAATAATTTAGCCGGGCTTGGTGGCTCAGCCTGTAATCCCGCGCTTTGGGAGGCTGAGGTGGGTGGATTGCCTGAGCCCGCGAGTTCGAGACCTGCCTGGGCAACTTGGCGAGGCCTCATCTCTACAATAAATCAAAAAATTACCTGGGTGTGATAGCGCACACCTGTAGTTCCAGCTACTCGGAAGGCTGAGGCGGAAGGATCGCTGGAGCCCAGCAGGTCCAGGCTGCAGTGGCCAAGAGAGCGGCCACTGCATTCCAGTCTGGGCGACAGAGTGAGACTCCAACTCAAAATAAATAAATTAATTAATAAAATAATAATTTAGGTTTTCTGTGAAATTATATATGTGTTTGTATATATATGTGTATTGCCTTATCTTATTGAGTTAGAACATACATACAGTAAAATGCACAAATATTGATGATTTTTTGAATATGAATGTATTTGTGTAATCACCATCCAGGTCAAGATACAGAATATTTTCAGCACTAACCAAAGACTCTTTAATGCCCCCTCTCAGTCAATACCCCTGATAAGTAACCACTATTATGACCTCTATCACCCTCAAAATGTCATACCTGTTGCTAAACTTCATGCAAACAGAATCTGATCTTTGGTGTCTGTTTTTTCCCCATCCAGTAATTTGCGAGATTCATCACATTGTTGCATGTGACAGTAGCTAAACCTTTTCATTTATTGTGGTATAGTATTTCATTGTGTAAATATACCCTCATATGTATTCATTCTACTGATAAACATTTTGCTGTTTCTGGTTTTTGAGATAATATAAATAAATATAAATAACATTGCAAAAAAAAAGTAGAGAGAAGGAATATCTAATAGCCCATCCTTTACTTCTTATAAATTAAAGCAACGATGACTTCAATTACTTTTTGTCTGTGTCAAAATATATTACTGCTATTTTAATTCAATTTTCTTTATTACTGGAATTTCAATCATATTCTTTGAATCCTCTATTTTAGATTGTTTCATTACCACTAAATACTCTGGAAATTGGGTTTTCGGTAGTTAGTTTCATCTGACTAATCAATCCATTCGGTATCAAAATTATCTATGATACTCTATTAATCGAAACGTTGTGATTAATAATATCAGTTGCCCACTTCACAAGCATTGTCTTTCTTATTCTTACCAGTGAAAAGGTAAAATAGAAATAAAATAGGTAAAACTCCCCACTCTTTTTTTCAGTTTGGCTTGCTTAGAATGTTACTAGTTGAATTTTTAAATTTGATTTTTAAATTTTCATGTAGAATTTTTGAAAAATGTTTTATTTATCTTTTATGCAAAGTTGATAACAGTTTAACATGTGCATAATAATACATTCACTTTCTCATATATATTTCTTCTAATTCTTCCAAGAGATCGCTTACAAATTGTGAAATAATAAGAAATATATATTTTGGCCACTGCCCCAGTTTTTGAAACAGATCTCCTGATACCTTTATAGATAGGGATGCTAAGAGAGTCTTCTGTTTTAATATTTAGTCTTTGACCCCAGTTCCTGTCACAAAGCGTTTTGGGTCTTTATAGTTTTCTGAGTGATGTGAGCATATTTTCTTCTAATGGGGTATTGGTAAGCTCCTGGATGGGAGCTGGTCATCAGAAAGATTGAGCCATTCTTAAAAACTTGGGACTTTCAACTCCACACCTCTTTCTTCAAAGAGGGAGAAGAGCTGGAAATGATGCTAGTAATCAAGCATGGCTACTTAATGAAGCGTCCATAAAAAAAATCTTGAACTATGGGATTCAGAGAACATCTGGGTTAGCAAATTCATTCATGTACCTAATGCTAAAGATAGTGTCAGAAGTGAATTGAATTACAGTGTCCACTGGGTAATTTTTGATGTGTGTGGGAAATCTCACATATAACTGGTGTCAAAGTGTTGAGTTGAGTGATATGTAAAGATAACAAAACCAAAACAAAACCAAAACAAAAGCATGGTGTGTAGAGAAGTTTGTTTTCTCTTTAGAATAATATACTATATTATTACATGCTATAATTTTTATACCATATACCATCATGGTTATTCATTACATATTTATGAATTAATCAGAAATCTTTAGTTTCTAAAAGCCAGAAAAAAAGTCAAAACAGCTCAATAAAAAGAGAAGTACTGCCGGGCTCGGTGGCTCAACCTGTAATCCCGCGCCTTTGGGAGGCTGAGGTGAGTGGATTGCCT
>NW_007252830.1:464644-480967 GCF_000164805.1 Carlito syrichta
ATATAGTTGCTCAAATGTTCAAATAAACACACACACACACACACACACACACACACACACACACACACCATTTTTCCAACACCCCAGGTCATTCCTTCACCCCAGGTTTACTAAATATTTTTTTAAAATCTTCCTTCTGAAGATTAACTTTCCTTCCTCCCTCCAAAATCTCAACTACAGAAATGAAAGAACTCTAAGTTTCTAAAATCTTATGATTGATCTCCAAATGCATTGTATTCTTATGACTTCTTCTAAGATCAAAACTTAAATGATCTGTATAAATGACACATAGACTACGAAAGAAGGCAATTTCCCAAATCAGGTAGAGAATAAGTGGAGAAATCTAGGGCAGTAGGGAAAGAGACTGTGTTAATGAGAAGAAAAATCCAAATGTTAATGACAAAGTAATTTAAGTACCAAGAGGATATAGTCAATTCCAAATCTGTTTCAATATCCATCTTCATTTATGAACATATATCACAAGAACATAATAGTGCCAGACAAAATACAGACACTCACTAAATACACATTAATGACTATTGTATCCTACATATGTTCAGCCATATCTTACTTAAATCCAAATTGTTTTCCTCTTATTCCTTTTGTAGCTTCCATCAACTTTGACTTCCATGATATATTCCATTTGAAACTCATAACAAAAACATACAGGAATATTTATGCCATTATCACAAAATATCAATGTAAGGTTGCATTCTGTTTTGCTTTAATTATATTTTCTAAGTTATGAACAAAGACAAAGTATGAAATAAAATATAAGTATTTAATTTATTTAAAAAGTTTTAATATATGTTCATGTGTGTTCACATTAATATTGTACACTGTTACAGGCACTAAAACTTTCTGTAAGTCTTGGATATTTTATTAAATTTCACAGATGTATATATAATCTTGATTTCAAAGAGGCATGTTTCAAAAACTATGCATACTTCTACTTTGTACAAAATTCTACCAGGTAACTTTAATCATCAAAAGAGAAAGAGTCCAGTTGTTTTGTTTTGTTTTTTTGAGTTGGAGCTTCACTCTGGTGGCCCTGACTGGACTGCAGTGGCATGCTCATGGCCACCGCAGCCTCAGCCTGTTAGGTTTAGGCAATTCTTCCACCTCAGCCTTCCAAGTAGCTGGAACTACAGTTGTACACCACCATGCCAGCTAGTTTTTCTGATTTTTTGTAGAGACAAGGTCTCACCAATTTTCCCAGGCTAGTCTCAAACCCCCAGGCTCAGGTAATCCTCTCCTGGGCCTCCCAAAGTGCTGGGATTACAGGCTAAGTCACCATATTCTCCCCATACCACCCTGAATGTGCTGGATCTCATTTGATCTGGGAAGCTAATCAAGGTCAGGCTTGGTTAGTACTTGGATGGAAGTTAAAATGTTTAACTATATTTCAATTAGTACTAAAAAAAACTACTAATTTTTAAATGTAATCTCACTCTCTGTCTTTTTTTATTTTTATTTTTTGGTGTTGGAGTCTCACTCATTCACCCAGACTGGAATTACAGTGGGACTCTCATGGCCACCCCAGGGACAACATGCTGAGCTTTGAATATATTTCTGCCTGAGCCTTCCAAGTAGCCAAAGCAACAGATGTGTACTACCATGCCCAGATAATTTTTCTGATTTATTGTAGAGATGAGATCTCACCAAGTTGCCCAGCAGGCTCAGGCAATCGACTCGCCTTGGCCTCCCAAAGTGCTGGGATTACAGGCTGAGCCACTGAGCCTGACTACTAAATTTAATATCCCTTATAAAATAAATGGAATATTTTGAAGATCTTTTAATCGCTCTTGTCTCTGATCTTCATTTCCCTTATAAATAATATTAGTATAATAATATCTTACAGGTGTTAATAAAAATGATTAAATGATTATACAGAATACTCTGACTTATACATTTTAAGCACTTAGTAAATGATAGCTATTACTATTTTTAGGTATCTTTACACCAAATATCCTTCTAAATTTCTTGTTTTTAACAGAAACAATCTGCTTCACAGTCTAACTCATTTTAATGATAGCCAGATTAGAAAATTATATTAGCTGAGTCTAAGAGGGTATTGAATGACAGAAGCATTTCAGAATTTTACTGGAAGAAGTGATCATTGTAATCACTTGCCCATTAAGTTTTATCACTAAAAAAAGACTAAGATCACTTTCAATCATAAATTCATCCATTCAACAATATTATTAATTTAAAAACTTGACTTTTATAGAATAATATTAATAGACAAATTTTCATCAATATTTTAGTGTTTGCACTTTATAGTATTTTGTATAATTGTTACTTACATTATTTGACTATTATATCAATGATAATTCATCTTAATAAAAATAGAAGAATTTTCTAATATTTAAGAATTTATGTTTCTTACACAAACATATAGTTCAATATATATACATAATTTTGTAACAGAATTATGCTAGGTTGATAGATAAAATATTTTCAAACAGTTAAGTAGATGACAAAAAAATCAATTCTATCAATTCCAAATAAAACATGAAAATAGAGAATAAAATTGCATACACTTTCTGAACACTTAAAATGAGCACATTCATATTTTGTGAATTGTTGACAACAGTTATTAAGTCACTTTAGTTTTAGATTACATAATTCACATAAAAATGAAGCATTTTTATACTTAAATTATAGTACTTAATACTTCGGAAATTATGTTCTTTGTAAATATCTAACATACATTAGGTTGATGAACATGTCCATAGTGTTTGCTTTTGGCATGGCAACACTACAGTTCTGGAAGTTTGTTTATCGTTTGTCATTTGCCATTTGCTTGTGAATATGAAATATCTATTTGCAAAGCCTATAATAGACAGTAATAACTTGCTTGACCTAAGTAACTCCATTTTGTAACAGATCCTCCATCTTAACCTAGAAATAACTCCCTTGTATAACCTTGCTGTAATCACACCACAGACCCTCATTCTTGTTCCTCTCGCTTCTTGGAAACTCCCTAATTGCAATCGGTAGCTATCTGTATCCTTTTGCAACCAAATATTCTTCCAAGAAAATGTAAATCAAACAGTACAGCTTATATAATTTTTGCCTTTATAAACCCACTTATTTGCCTCATTGGGGGTTGAGAGATCTTTCTGGCACTAGCTACTCTTGACCCCTGGCTATTAAAGGAATTATAATTCGGCTCTCTGCATGTTGGTGTCTCCTTTCTCTCAATCTGGCTATAACATTTGGAGGCCACAGCGGGATTTCACCAGCCTTGGGAGGTGTCCTCACTCTGGCTTTCCCCAACTTAGTGGAGAAATTATAGGGGAGGCACCCCCAGGATGTTCCAGGGTCCCATAGCCTCTCATCTGGCTTGGAGGGAGTTGGAATGATCACCAACTTCCCATTGCCTCAAAATTCCTGAGTTCATCTGTGTTCTCCTAGGAGATAAGAGCCTGTTTAATCTGTTTATTCTGTATGTGGCCACAACTCTGTTGAGAAGGATGAAACCTGATGAGATCACTCCTTAGACTCTGTTCATTAACCAAAGACATTGGTAGAATAGTGTCTCAGTTTAGTATCTGATTTCTGTTTGGGTACCCCTTTGACTTCTGTGAGCTTATGCAATTTCTAGACCCCTGTCATCCTTGACCCCTTTCCTTGCATTGCCTGATTGTTATGCTTTTTGCTACAGGGTTTGCCTCTGCCATGCCTTTAGATTGGTAATCAGTGGCCAAGTTTCTATTAGCTATCACATATCTCCTTTTAATAGCAAGTTTGATTCTCATCAGGTGTCTCTTGTGATTTGCTGGTTTTGGTAATATGTGGTCACAGGCTTCTAAGCCCTCCAGTCCTCTGGACTTTATGATAAAGAAATTCTATATCGGGTTCACAGAGGACTAGGGTGTCTGTCTCTCCAAAGGCAGACTCTGAATCCTCTGTGAAAATGATTGGCCTGCGTTTTCTGTTGGATGGCTCTTCACAGGGTCTCTGGATATTCATGTCACTAGGTCTGTTTAGAAGGTCATTATGGGAACTTCTGGTCACCCTAACCAGTTTCCCTATATCAACCAATGGTTAAATGTGGTCCAAAATCCATCCCCATGGTTAAAGGCATGTTCCATTGAAACTCCTAGTTGTATTCTTGTTTCTAAACCTCTGACCTGTGTCCGTCCTTTTCCCTTCTCCCCAACTCCTACCTCTACTGGGTTATATCCTGTTTTACCCCGCCTCTACTAAAGATCCCCTTGAGGACCTGGCTTCTTTGCCCACTGTCACTTCCTCCACATCCCCTTTGCCACTTCAACCTGGGACAGGGCCAAGATCTCAGATAGGGATAGTGCCCAAAGGCCTGCCCTCTCCTCCTTTGGCCACATGTCTCTGATCTCAGCCTGATCCGGCTCCCCTTCTTACCCTCTGAGAAGTTACCCCTCCCCAGGGGTCAGATCGGACTGAGTTAACTTTCTTGGTTATACTCCCTTTTCTACCTTTGATTTATATTGGAAATGTCAAAATCTTCCATTCTCAGATAAACCACAGACTCTGACCTCCTTAATGGAGTCAGTCATGCAGACTTATCACCCCACCTGGAACAATTGCCAGCAGCTCCTCCTGACTTTTCCTTCTTTCTTTCTTTCTTTCTTTCTTTCTTTCTTTCTTTCTTTCTTTCTTTCTTTCTTTCTTTCTTTCCTTCAGCTCAGAGGAATGAGAACCTATCAGGGCAAAAGCTAAAAAATCTGTTCTGGATTTGACTGCTGGTATGCAGAAGGAAAACCAAGAAATGCTGAATGAAGGTTTGCCCTCCTCACATCCAGATTGGGACTCTAACATCTCAGCAGGGTCCAGAGCATTAGACACTTATCACCAGACTCTATTAGCTGCTTTAAAGGGAGCAGCCTGGAAACCTATTAATCTTTCTAAAACTACCAAGCTTGTTCATGGTCCCAAGGAGTCACCAGGAGTATTTCTTGAATGTCTTAGGGAGGCATTCTGTACCTATAGCCCTGTTTGATTTCTCGGCACCTGAGAATGCTCAGGCTATCAATTTGGTTTTTGTGGCTCAGGTGGCCCCTGACATCTGAAAGAAGTTGCAGAAACTTGAGGGTTTTGCAGGAATGAACTTTTCTCAGCTACTCAAAGTAGCCCAAAATGTTTATAGCAACCATGATACTGAGAAACAGAAAACCCAAAAAGTGGACAGAGTAACAAAACAACAAACAAAAATTTTAGTTGCTACTACCAGGCCTCCCAAGCTGGTTCAAGGCTGGCATGTAAAACAAAGTGAGTAACTAAAAAGGAACAAAAAGAAACAGGATGCATCTGGCTGGCCAAAAATCAATGTGTATATTGCAAAGAACTGAGTCACTGGGTAAAAGATTGCCCTCGTCACCCAAAGACAGAGGCTCCTAACTCAGTTCTGGTCCTTCCCTCTACTGGTGAAATTGAAAATGACTCAGTCTGAGGCTGACAGGGCTCTTTTTCCTAAGGCCACCAAGAGCCCATGGTAACCACCGCTTTCAGAGGCCTCCGCTCAGAGGGAGACGAAATTTCATCATGCGGAGATATTAGAGGGTGCGGGGAGATCAATGAATGAGTGATTAATAATTTTTATGAGGGGGTGCATTTTTCGTGGATTTGTCATTAGGTTCTTGTAGTTGAATAACAACGATGATTTTTTGGGTCATTAGTCATGGTTTAAGGCCATGTGGGAACTAATGACGTATGTTGTGTTTTTATTGAGTATAATTTTTTTAATAGGTTTTATTGGGTTTTCTTCAAAGCCTTCTCCTATTTATGGGGGCTTGAGTTTAATTATTAGTGGTGGGGTTGGATGTAGGATGGTATTGAGTTTTGGGGGAGTTTTTATTGGGTTGATAGTATTTTTAATTTATTTGGGTGGGATACTGGTTGTATTTGGATATTCAACGGCAATGGCTATGGAGGAATATCCAGAGGCTTGGGGGTCAAGTGTTTCTATGTGGGGGGTATTGTTGTTAGGGCTATTATTAGAGTTGTTTGTGGTTATGTGAATGCTATACCGTGATAATATTGGGCTTAAGAGTTTAGAGGATTGGACTATTTTGGGGGGTGATATATTTAGTTTATTTCGTGAAGACTCTGTAGGGGTAGCATCTTTGTATAGTGATGGTAGTTGATTGATGGGAGTTGCGGGTTGATCTTTATTTGTTACTATTTTTATTGTGATTGAGATTACTCAGGGTTTTAGAGAGTAAGAAGGGTTCCAAGTATCATAGTAATAAGGAAGGATAAAAAGTATAGTTTAATTATGCCTGATTGGTTGGAGGTGATTGTGGATGTATATATGTGAGTTATGGCTGTGGTTTTTGGTACTGTTTTTTCTAATCAGAGGAGGTCTAGGAGTGAGGATGCTGTGTTTTGGCTAACACATATTTTTATGAGAGGATATAGGCGGTGAATTGTGATTGGGAAAAAGCCTAGTAGATTAGAAAAGAGGAGGGGTTGAGTAGGATATTTTAGTTTAAGGAAATATGTGAAGTTATTGAGTTCTATTGCTAGTGTAAACCCTAGGATGGTAACAGTAAGTGCTGAGAATTTTAGGTATAGTGGTATGGTTATTTGTGGAGTTGTTATAGGAGGAATAGAATATGAAATAAGAAAATCCCCGAAGATGCTGCCTGGGGCTAGGCGTTTAATAGGATTAATTAGGAGGGGGTTATTTTTGTTAATATTTATTAAAGTTGGGAAGTGGGGTTGGCCTAGGAGAGCAAAGAAAATGATGCATGTACTGTAGACGGCTGTTAGGGATGTGGCAAGTAGTGTAATAGAGAGGGCTCAGGCATTGGTATATGAAATGTTGGTGGTTTCAATGATGAGGTCTTTAGAGTAGAAACCTGTGAGGAAGGGAACACCTGTAAGAGCAAGGCTCCCGATAAGTAGTGAGGAGGAAGTGAAGGGTAAAGTTATGAGTAGACCTCCTATTTTACGAATATCTTGTTCGTCATTTAGGCTATGAATAATAGATCCTGAACACATGAAGAGTATGGCTTTAAAGAAGGCGTGAGTATAGATATGGAGAAATGCTAGGTGGGGCTGGTTAATGCCGATAGTTGCTATTATAAGGCCCAGTTGACTGGAGGTGGAGAATGCGACGATTTTTTTGATATCATTTTGTGTTAAAGCGCAGATTGCTGTAAAGAGGGTGGTGATGGCTCCTAAACATAGTGTTATAGTTTGAATTATTTTATTTATTTCTAGGAGGGGATAAAATCGGATTAGTAGAAAAACTCCGGCTACAACTATAGTGCTTGAGTGGAGTAGAGCGGAAATGGGGGTTGGACCTTCTATGGCGGAGGGAAGTCGTGGGTGGAGTCCAAATTGTGCGAATTTTCCTGCAGCTGCTAAGAGAAGGCCCAGTAAGGGAAGTGTGCTGGAATTTGAGGTAATGATAAAAATTTGTTGAAATTCTCATGAGATGGAGTAACTTAGGAATCATGCTATAGCTAAGATGAAGCCAATATCTCCAATACGGTTGTAAAGAATTGCTTGTAGGGCTGCTGTGTTTGCGTCTGTTCGTCCATATCATCATCCAATGAGGAGAAAAGATATAATACCTACCAGTCCAACTCTTAGTGGACACTGGAGTGGAACTGTCAGTCCTGAAATCACCATTAGGACCTATGTCCAACAAACAAATTTCTGTTCAAGGGATAAAGGGCGCAATCACAAACTGCAAGCTCACCTCCAACTAGATGTTTGATTTAAGTCAGAAACGGGTCACCCACTCAGTTCTAGTAGCTCCTGACTGCCCATACCCTCTAATGGGCTGAGATTTGCTCCAGAAACTAAGCAACTATTATGTTCTCACCTGATAAAACTAAAATGTATATTCCTACTGACACCGCCTATCAAATGTTAGTCACTGTTCTGCTTTCTGAAGAATGCCTCTTAGCTTCTTCTGATTCTATCACTGAAAATGTCTCATCAGATTTTATTCTACAGTTACAACAGGAATTTCCTTCAGTTTGGGCAGAGACCAACCTCCTGGGATTGGCAAAGCATCATCCTCCGGTTGTGGTGATTTTGTTGGCATCAACCACTCCTGTTCTTATTTGTCAATATCCCATGAGTTTACAGGCCTGCAAAGGAATTGCTCCTACATTAAAAGAGTTTTATCAGCTAACATTCCGGCACCTGGAACACTCTGTTCCCACTGGTTAAAAAGTCAGGAACTTCTGATTATTCACCAGTCCAGGACTTAAGGGAAGTTAATAAATGGGTTACAACAATCCATCCTACTGTCCCCAAGCCATACTTATTGCTCAGCCTACTTCCCCTCATCATCAGGTGCACACTGTGCTGAATTTAAAAGATGCCTTCTTTACCATACCCTTGTGCCCTGTCAGTCAACCATCTTTGCCTTTGAATGGACAGATACTGACTCGGGGGACACCAGTCAGCTAACCTGGACCTGGCTGCCACAGGGGTTCAAGAATCCCCTGATGCTTTTCAGGGAAGTCTTACAATAGGATTGGTCAGGGTTCCATGCCTGACACCCTGAAAGTACTCTACTTTAATATGTGGATTACCTCTTGCTCATGGCAACAGACTTGGACACTTGTTTAAGAGGTACTAAGGCTCTGTTACAGCTCCTTCAAAATCTGGGCTACTGTGTATAGCTAAAAAGGCACAGCTCTGCTCCACTGAAGTCTTTTACTTGGGATACCAGTTTAAAAAAGGGTTAGTGAACCCTAACCTTGGCCCAGAAGGAAACCATCCTCCGAATTCCCATGCCAATGACCAAAAACCAGGTACAAGAATTCCTGGGGGCAGTTGGCTATTGCCGGTTATGGATGCCTGGGTTTGCTGAAATTGCCAAGCCTCTATACATAGCTATTGTGGGAGACCAGCCTCTAGAATGGACTGCTCCTGGGGAACAAGTGTTCCAGCAGTTAAAGATGGCTCTTACTCAAGCCCCAGTTTTAGCCTCCCCAGATCTCACCAAACCTTTACACTTGTTCATTAATGAGCAGCAAGGATTGGCAAAAGGGGTTCTTGCTCATACCTTAGGATCCTGGAGGTGACCAGTGGCTTACTTGTCCAAAAGACTGGACCCAGTGGCCTCTGACTGGCCCTCTTATCTTCAGGCCATTGAAGATACAGCCATACTAGATAAGGAAGCAGATAAATTAACTTTCAGTCAAAACCTGGCCTTAACTGTTCCCCATGCTGTTGAGACTCTGCTCTGGGGAACCTCTGGCCACTGGATGTCAAATATACACATCACCCAGGATCAAATCCTCCTACTTAGCCAGCCTAGACTAATTTTTTCTCCCACTCAGAGCCTCAACCCAGCAACCCTACTGCTTGATGATAATCTGGAAACACCAGTTCATGACTGCAAAGACACATTGGACATCTCTCAAGCCAGCTGACCTGATCTTCAGGATACTCCTTTAAGCCAGGTTGATGCTGACCTATTAACGGATGGCAGCAGTCTGGTAACAGAAGGAATTCGTAAGGGTGCTGCAGCAGTAATCATGACTCACAACGTAATCTGGTCATAGTCATTGCCTAATGGTACATTGGCTTAAAAGTCTGAGCTGATTTCTTTGACCCAGGCCCTACACTGGGGAACCGGGAAATCGGTAAATATTTATACTGACAGCAGGTATGCTTTCTCTACTCTCCATGTCCATGTGATGATCTACAAGGCGTGAGGACTTCTTACTGTGGTGGGTAAGACCATAAAGAACAAAGAATAAATTTTAGCCCTTCTAGAGGGTATATGGCTCCCCAAGGAAGTAGCTGTCATCCATTGCAGGGGACACCAAAAATTGGACACTCTGAAAGTAACTGGAAACCACCTGGAAGACTGGGCAGCTCGAGAGACAGAAAAATTTCCAGTTGAACCCCTAACTATCCTGCTAACTCAAACTTTTCCAGTTCCTTCTCTCTCAAAACAGCCCACCTAACCCAGGAAGAAGAGAAATGAACAGACTTGGGAGGGGCTCACAAACAGCCTACAGGATGGTGGGTTAAAGACTAAATTTGTTTTGCCTGCAAACTCCGACATACCTTGGTAAAACAACTACATTCCACTCCCACTTGGGAAGTACTAAAATGACTGAGTTATTAAATTATTATCATTTCAATGGCTTAAAAAATCTAGCTGCCACAGCAACGGAAATGTGCTCTTCCTGTGCCTGAGTCAATGCAAAACAAGGTCCAAGACCATTGGATGATATCAGGGGCCGAGGATTAAAACCTGGAGAAAAATGGGAGCTAACCTTTACTGAGATAAATCTCCTTCATGTGGGGCATACCTATTTATTAGTATTTGTAGATACTTTTTCTGGATGGGTGGAAGCTTTTGCCACAAGAAATGAAACTGCTTTTACAGTTACCAAGTTTTTATTAAATAAAATTATTCCTAGGTTTGGACGCCCTCTCTCTATTGCCTCTAATAATGGTCCTTCCTTTACCTCATCCATTGTTCAACTCGGTTAGTAAAGCACTAACTACTGACTGGAAATTACATTGTACTTACCGACCTCAAAGCTCTGAACAGGTAGAACGCATGAACCAAACTTTAAAAAGTACTTTAACCAAATTGATAATAAAGACTGGTGAGAAATGGATAAACCTTTTGCCTCTGGCCCTTCCGTGGTATGCACCCCATACAAGGCTGGGTTCACTCCATATGAAACCATGTTTGGGAGACCCTCTCCTCTGTTATCCCCGTTGTGGGATCCCATTCTTGAATAAATCATTAATCAGTTTCTGTTAAAGTATCTCCAGTCTCTCCAACAGGTCCAGGCTATGGTTCACTCTAACATCCATGCCATCTTACCAATTCCTTCCTCCATGCCCTGCCACACTTTCCAGCCTGGAGACTTGGTCTGCATCAAAAAGTTCCAGAAAGAAGGACTGACTCCTGCTTGGAAGAGAGCATACATTGTCATCCTCACCACCCCAACAGCACTTAAGGTAGATGGAATACCAGTCTGGATTCATCACTCATGAGTCAAGAAAATTGGATTTGGTGGCATTGCCCCAACCAGTTCAGACTGTTGGATTGCAGAAAAGGACCCTGAAACCCCTCTCAAAATCACCCTCTGAGCCCACCCTCCTGCTCCAACCATGCCACGAGCTGACCAACCGATGCACAGCTGAAACGTGAGATTCCAACTGTCTGGAATACACTGTTTTACTGGTTAATAGTTTGATGAATGTATTGTTATCACCCCTTAACCCTTGCTTATTCATCCTAGTTACCCTAGCTTTAGGCATAGGCCTGATCTCTGTAACCCCCACAAAATGGAAATATGGCAAAAAGTCCCTGTTGCTACTATCCTATCTCTCATTTATAGGATATATTACTGCCCTACTATGTTTTGGTTCTGCCTCCTAACTTGTCTCCCCTATCCAGGCCAGGGGTTTCAAAATACTTTGTACTCATTTTATCTATCTTCCTTTACCACTAGAAGACTGTTAGCTACCCCAAAATATGTTGATTCCTCTAACTCCATCAGCTTCAATATAAACCTTGCTGACCTACTAGATAAAAGTAGATTCATTAAAAAGTCACATGGTTAGGTAAGCTATGCTCTGCCACATATAGACTTTTACCTATGTCCAAAGAATTCCATTGATCCAAAGTGTGATCAGGCTGACCACTTCTTTTGCCCATAATGGAAATGTGTCACAATTGCAATTTACACTGGGGTGCCTAATGACACATCACAAATCACCCTTTGGTGGGATGCCAGCTCAGACCCCTTTCAAGTCCCTGTATACATAAAAGTTAGTCATCCCTCCCAAGATTCTTGGGAGACAGGCAACATTCAGAGTATTCAACTTTATATAACGGGATATGACCATGGTGCCTTATTTACTATCTGACGGTGCACACTTCCCTACAAAACCATGGTCAGCCAGGCTCGGTGGCTCAGCCTGTAATCCCGTGCCTTTGGGGGGCTGGGGTAAGTGGATTGCCTGAGCCTGCGGGTTTGAGACCCGCCTGGGCAGCAAGACCTCATGTCTACAATAAAGCAAAAAATCAGCGCATGCCTGTAATTCCGGCTACTCGGAAGGCTGAGGTGGAAGGATCGCCGGAGCCTAGCAGGTAGAGGCTGAGGTGGCCGGGAGCAGCCACTGCACTCCAGTCTGGGCAACAGAGTGAGACTCCAACTCAAAAAAAAAAAACAAAAAAAAAACAAAACCATGGACAAACAAATAAGGTCATTGGCAGAGCTGGAGGATCCCTTGTTCGGTTACCAGCAACCTCTGCTTCAGCCTCTGCCTTCTGCCAATGAAGTCACTACCCTGGATTCACCTCAACAGCTCCTGAGTTCACTTTGACCACTTCCAAGCCTGGCTCACCAGCCTCCTACTCTTTTTCTTTTATTAGCTAATTTGCACTGCCTGCTTAATGCCAGTATGCCCCAGTTGGCCTCAGATTGCTGACTTTGCTTAAAACCAAAACCCCCCTTACTATGTGGGCCTAGGAGTTGAAACTCCTATCATCTGGAGAACTAACTTCTCTCTAGAAATGGTTCACATTACTCTAGATGATGTAACTGGTAAAGGCTCCTGCCTTATAACTCCAGGTTTCAATCTAACAGCTTCTCCATTCTCTGATATTTGTAACTTATCTCTCACTGTAACCATGGACAAATTCATGGCCTACATGGCCCTTGCTAACACCTGGTTAGCTAGTTCTACAGGTCTTACAAAGTATGCTACTACCAAAAAGTTAATCAATCTGTCTACCCTATATAATAGTGTTCATGTGTTACCTCAGGTTTATGCTTATAGTGGTCCCAAAGGAGCCCTCCTACTCAACCCCCCGGGTCTTCCAATTGCCTGTTGAAAACATACCGCTCCTTTGTTAGTACCTGACTTAATCAGGTTAAGTGTAGCAGGAATGGCTGCAGTTGGCACCATTGCTATGGTCAGATAGAACTCGGTCTATCTAACCTTGCCCAATAAATTAATGCTGACCTAGGTAACTTACAATTTGCCATGGGCCAACTCCATGACCAGGTAGAATCCTTGGCTGAAGTTGTCCTTGAAAATCATAGCAGCCTGGACTTACTTTTTCTATTCCTAGGGGGACTCTGTGTAGCCCTCAGAGAAGCTTGTTGCTTCTATGCCAATAAGACAGGGGTTATTAAAGATACCCTCCAAAGGGTCCGAGAAAATATAGACAGGCAACAAAAAGAGAGAGAGAATAATAAATTCTGGTTCCTATCCTTGTTCGATTGGAACCCATGGCTAACCACTATTACCAGTCTGGTTGGGCCTCTCATACTTCTCCTCCTTGGTCTACTTATAGGACCCTGCATAATAAATTGGATTATTCATTTTGTGAAACAGCAAATCAGTTCTATAAAATTTATGTATATTAGACCCCAGTAAAATAATATACCTATGACTGATGAGACAACACATTGACTCATGAACAAATAAAAAGGGGGAATGAAATATCTATTTGCAAAACCTGTAATAGTCTGTAATAGCTTCCTTGACATAAGTGACTCCATTTTGTACAGATCCTCCATCTTAACCTATAAATAATCACCTGGGTAACCTTCCCATAGTCACACCACACACCCTCATTTTTGTTCCCCTCAGTGACTGGAAACTCCCTAATTGCAAATTTTATTGCTATCTGTACCCTTTTGCAACCAAATATTGTGCCAAGAAAATGTAAATCAAACTGTATAGCTTATGAAATTTTTGCCTTGATAAACCTACTTGTTTGCCTAATTCGGGGTCAAGAGATCTTTCTGGCACTAGCCACTCTCGACCTCTGGTTATTAAAGGACTCATAATTTGGTTCTCTGCATGTTGGCATATCCTTTCTTGCAATCCTGTTATAACAAATACACCTTGCATTTTGCAGATTTGAAGAAAGTTAGTGTTATTTGTGGGTTAAATAAGTTGGGGTGTTAAGTGGGAAAAAAAATGAACAATTCTGACATATTTTACTGTTTGACAGAGAAGTAAAAGCATTAAAGGTGGCACAAAATATTTGTGCTGTCTATGGGGAGAATGCCATCAGAGAAAGCACAGGGAGAAAATGAATTTGTTTTTCTTTTTTTTTTGAGTTAGAGTCTCACTCTGTCGCCCAGACTAGAGTGCAGTGGCCGCTCTCAGTCATTGCAGCCTCAACCTGCTGGGCTCCAGTGATCCTTCTCCCTCAGCCTTCCAAGTAGCTGGAACTACAGGCATGCGCTACCACACCTGGTTAATTTTTGATTTATTTAGAGATGAGGTCTCACCAAGTTTCCCAGGTGGGTCTCGAACCTGAGGGCTCAAGCAATCCACTCACCTCAGCCTCCCAAAGTGTGGGATTACAGGCTGAGCCACCAAGCCCAGCTGAATTTGTTTTTCAAAAAGTATCACTTTGAGCTGAGTGATTCTCCACATTCAAGAAAACCATCAGGCTTTGATGAAGGCTGTTTAAATGATTTCGTCCATGATGATTTAAGTCAGTCAACCTTAGAATAGGCAAATGTGATGAACTGTGACCATCATGCAACATTTGCATTCCATGGACAAGCAAAAAACACTATGAACTTATGAATCAGCCAATACCCATAAGTAAATTCAATTTAAAATCAGATAAGGAATTCCATATCTATACACAATACCTTTAGAGTGCTTAGAGCAAGTTAATTTGAGAATATACATTCACAGTAGCCAATAAAATAAATTAGTGAAGTAGGAATCCTGAATGTTGTTAATATACTAACCATATAAGACACAATTAGAGACAGCTGATATAGATTGCATTAAAACATTAGAGACTATCTTTTCATTGGTTGAGAGATAAATGTAATCAAATTAAGGAATTAGATACTCTAATTTTAGATTGCTCATTTTATATACAAAAGATTTTAAAACATAAAAATGACAGCTTTTTGAAAGACAAATGACCTAGTTTAAATAGAATTAATAATTTAATTCATTTTAAAAATTAACATCAAAGAAACATGCTCCTATAGTTTTAATTGTATCTTTAAAGAATGTAGTCAAGCCGGGCTCGGTGGCTCAGCCTGTAATCCCATGCCTTTGGGAGGCTGAGGTGAGCGAATTGCCTGAGCCCGCAGGTTCGAGACCCGCCTGGGCAGCAAGACCTCATCTCTACAATAAATCAAAAAATCAACCGGGCGTGGTAGCGCATGCCTGTAATTCCGGCTACTCGGAAGGCTGAGGCGGAAGGATCGCCGGAGCCCAGCAGGTCGAGGCTGCGGTGGCCGGGAGCGGCCACTGCACTCCAGTCTGGGAGACAGAGTGAGACTCCAACTCAAAAAAAAAAAAAAAAAAAAAAAGAATGTAGTCAACAAAATTTTGAAAACTAATTAGACTTCCATGACATTGATGGTTTAATGTTTTCTTTACAATTTTAATGACACATGTCAATTTTATCTCTTATGGCATGGGCTTTTGATCAGAAATTAGTTGCCTATTTCAATTTCCATAAAAATGTCTCCTGGGTTTGCTAAGATTCTTATAGTTTGAGATTGTATGTTTTCATCTTTGATCCATTTAGAGTTTTATTTGTTTGTTTGTATGTTTTGGTATAGTGGTAGGTAGGTGTCCTGTTTTATTCTTCTACATGTGATCAGTCAGTTTTTCCAGCAGCATTTACTGAACAAGTTCATCTCTACTCAGTGGTTGCTGATGGCACCTTTTTAAGAATGAGTTGGTTGAGAAATTGAGGTTTTGCTTCCAGACTCTCTATACTGTTCCTTTGGTCTACATGCCTATTCTTATACCAAGCTCTTTTGACTTTTAAACTCTAGAACTGAAAACTTCTGTAAAGCAAAGGAAACTGTCAAGAGAGTGGAGAGATAGCCCACAGAATGGGAAAAAAATATTTGCCAACTGTATATCTGACAAAAGCCTAACATACAGAATTTATAAGGAATTCAAATGTGCTGAAAGGAAAACAAAAGCAAACAGCCCTATTAAAAAGTGGGAAGGAGCCGGCGGCAAGATGGCGACCGGGCAACCCAGCGTCTGAAGCCCTCTGCAAGGGAGATCTGCAGTGGGTCTCTGACTCTCGCCCCGGGGGGCTGGGGACCCCAGCATTGCAGCCTGCTCTTCAGACAGAGCTTGGCCATCGCTGCCGCTGGAACATCGCAACGACTGGACAGTTTTACTTCATTGCACTGTCCCGCCACTGCTGCAGGCCCTCCCCCCACCAGCGCTCCCATCGCCACCACTGCCGCCGCGGCCTCTGGGACGGGTAGCTCATCACAACCCGGCCCGAGGAGATCCACACCAAACTGCTTGAGGGAAGATCTGCTGGGATCGCTGCCACCGCTCCTGCGTCCAAGACTGTCCTGCCCGCCC
>NW_007252830.1:481286-482350 GCF_000164805.1 Carlito syrichta
AAACTTTTGAACCAAGGTTATTTTGAACTGTCCTTCACAGCAGATCAGGGGAACTGACCCTAACTGCGAACTAATTTACCAGCTTGAAAAGAAAACTAGAAATCAGACTTGAAAGGACATTGGACCTAAACGAAATGTCACAGAGTGTGCTTCATTGATTCTATTAGTTTAATGACTTAATTCTATTCCTACTCTATTGTTCCCTTTTTTCTCTTTTCCTTTTCCTTTTCTTCTCTTTTATTCTGTCTGTAAACCATGTCTTTGTATAGAGGAACAGCACACTAATAAGGTGGTTGGATAGCTGGTATGTTAGCATCACTATGTTTTATTTTTGTTTGTATGAGAGTTGGTTCGACTGTAGCTGTGGTCTATTGTTTTTATCTGTTTCAGTATAGGCCTCTCTCTCTATTTGTTGGCACACTCGTTTGTTTCCCCCTTTACTCCTCTATCTCTCCACTCCCCTCTTCAACCCACTATCTGCTCCATTCTCTCCCCTCTGCTAACCACATTTTATTTCAGGGAGTAAACCTACAGCCCCACTGCCCTGGAAAGATTCCAGGGCAGTGGGAAGTGGGTTCCACATTATCCACACGCCTGTCAGCGAATACCAGGACCTGCAGACAGATTTTGAATCACAGCTCTCCCCTTAAGTACATCTCAAAACTGCAAAAAGGACCACCTCCAACCTACAGTGCAACTTCAGACTTGAACAAAGTAAGAGGACGTACATAAAGAATAGGAGATTGAACAAACAGAAGTAAAACCAATCCCTTTACCCCTGAATAACAGAATTAAAGAAGACGGTGACGTGGAGGGAAGGAAAAAGTAAGGAGGGGGAAAAACCGCACAAATGAAGAAAAACCAAAAGAAGAATATAGGTCTTACACAGATCCCTGGGAGATCAGACAATGAGAAAACAGATTCTGGAACACAGACAATGAAGAGTCCCCAGAATGACTGGCTACATGCAACAAACCCAGACATCAAGACATTAATGGAGAGAATTAAAAAAATTGAGGAGAGACAAGAGGAAAATAGGAAGGAGCTGTTGTCAGAAATGACAG
>NW_007252831.1:0-12523 GCF_000164805.1 Carlito syrichta
CATATGGAAATATAAATGAGCACAGACACATGAAAAAGTGCTCAGTCTCACTCATCATCAGAGAAATACAAATCAAAATCACATTGAGATGCATGACAAGATGGCAACAGGGCAAGTCAAACTGTGAAGATCTCCACAAAGAGTGGCTCCTGAGGGCAGTTCCATGCACCTCCGTGGCTGCTGCCTACACAGGGGGTGGCTGCTATAGTCAGTCCCATGCAGCAAACTACCTCCAATGCACTATGGTCTCTGCAGCGGACTGTTGCTATGGTAGTTACTGGGTGATGAACAGTTGCTGTCTTTTTGGTTTTTGGCTCTGGCCCTGGGGAATTCCCAGCTCCCTCAAAAATCTCAAGCCACCTTTGGCACACCAAGTTGCAGCACCCACCAACCGTGCTGATTCCCAGTGCCTGATGCCAGATACACCCCATCATTACCCGTCATACCTGATCAACTGGGGCCCCAATAGGTGGAGAGAAAGGATCTGTGAAAGAGGAGCTGCCCACCACAGCCATTTTCCAGGCAGAGATTCTCATTTCCCTGCCCATCTCTGCGCAGCCTCCATTTTGTTTTCTAAGGTAACCTCACCAAAACAGAAGACAGAAGCCTGTCCCCTATGCTGAATCAGACACTGACAACTCAGTTCTGTGTGGCAGATCTGTCAGGCAGCAAGCCAAGGGAACTGACCCAAGATATGAGGAACCCAGTTTTCCTGCAATGAGAACAAAGGGAAAGGCTAAAGATCAGAACTGAAGAGATTTTAGGCATTCAGGAAAGACCCCAGAACTAGTCTGGTTTCTATTTTGATTTTTTATTTTATTGTTTTGACTGTTTTGTTCACTTTTGTTTCAATTTTGATTTAGATTACCTTTGTGTTGGGGAAAAGCACATCAAAAGTCACTGCCATTGTATGATTAGTGGTATGCTTTAGGAAATTTTCTTTGTTTGTCAGTTTTTTATTTTTTTCTGGCCTTGTGTCTCTCTTCATTTGTTAGTTGGTATGTATGTCTGTTTTCCCTCTTACTCTTATCTTTCTCCAACTTCCTCTTCACACCCCCCCTTCATCCATTATTTTCCTTTTTCTTGCCTCCTTTTGTTCCAGGGAGCAAAACTAAACCCCACTGCATGCACAGATTGTTAGACAGTAAGAAGTGGATTCCACAGTGCTCATACACCTGTCGGTAGACACTGGGACCTGCAGATATATTAAGAATCACAGCTTTCCCCTCAAGTAAATATCAAAACTGTAAAAAGTACAACCCTCAACACACAGTCCAGTCTCAAAAGTGAACAAAGCCAGAGGATCCTCAAAAGGAAGAACAGGATATTGAATAAAAAGAAGTAAAAGCAACTCCACCATCCCTAAAAAACAGAAATAAAGGAGGGGAGGAAGAGGAGAAGAGAAAAATCTACATGAATGAAGAAAAAACAAAACAAGAATATGGGTCTCTCACAGACCCCTGAGGGCAGACACTGAGAAAACTGACTTTGGAATGCAAACAATGAAGAGCCCCCAGAATGACTGGTCTCAAACTACAAACCTACATATTAAGACATTAATGGAGAGATTAAAAAGAATTGAGGAGAGACAAGAAGAAACTAGGAAGGAGGTGATAACTGCAATAACAGTAATAAAGAATGCTGTGAATGAAATAACAAACTGATAAGCATGGTAAGCAGAATTAGCCAAGCAGAAGAAAGAATCTCAGAGCTTGAAGACCAAAATATAGAACTAACCAAAAGTGTCAAAAACGTAGTAGAACAAGCTTTAAAAGACAGAAGAAAACCTTCAAGAGATGAGTGATTACATGAAGAGACCAAATTTAAGAGTAATTGAATTTCCTGATACAGAAAGACAGACGGAGGCCACCTTGGAGCAAACATTCCATGAGATTATTGAAGAAAACTTCATTCATCTCAACTGTGACATAAAAATTCAAACACAAGAGACTCAGATAACCCCTGCAAGACAACAAATGAGAATATCAACTCCCAGACACATAATAATTTGCCTAAACGAAGTAAGTATAAAATAAAATATCATAAAGGCAGTAAGAGAAAAAGGCCAATTAGAATAGCAGCAAATTTATCTATAGAAAATCTGCAGGCTAGGAGAGTTTGGAGCCCTACCTCCAAAGTTCTAAAAGATAAACAATTTCAACCAAAAATAACCTACCCAACCAAGCTAAGTTTCATCAGTGAGGGAGAATTGAAATCTTTCTCAGATATCCAATCCCTAAGAACATACACTGCCACCAGACCACCTCTACAAGAAACGCTTAAGAAAGTACTAAACACAGAAGAAAAGGAAAAAAGAACACCAACATTCTTCACAAGACTACATGAAAAAGAGTAAAACACACACGAACCAACCCCAAAACCAAAAGAAAGACAACAAACAAAGAGGAACAACAACAACTCCACAAGAACTTTATGATAGGGACCAACTCTCAAATTTCAATAATTAGCCTGAATGTGAAAGGATTAAATGCACCACTGAAAAAGCATAGAATGGCAAAATGGATAAAATATCACCAGGCAACAATATATTGCCTTCAAGAGACCCATCTCACTAGAAAGAACACACACAGACTCAAAGTAAAAGGATGGGAAACAAATTTTCAGGTGAATGGAGTACAAAAGAAAGGAGGAGTCGCAATCATAATATCAGACAAAATACCATTTAAGCTATCAAAAATACAGAAGACCACTACATAATGATAAAAGGTTCACTCCCTCAACAAGAAATAGCTATCCTAAACATATATGCACACAACATAGGAGTACTAATTTTCATAAAGCAGCCTCTAGAAAAACTCAAGAAATATATTGACTTTAACAGTATCATAGCTGGGAACTTTAATAACCCACTCACAACCCTAGACAGATCATCCAAACAAAAAATCAGCAATGAGATCCGGAACCTCAATATGACTCACGACCAAATGGACTTAATCAATACCTACAGAACACTCCACCCAACAACCACAGAATGTACATTCTACTCACCACATGGAACGTACTCTAGGATCGACCACATACTTGGACACAAATCAAGCATAAACAAATTTCAAAAGATCAAAATTTTGTCACACACTTTCTCAGACCACAGTGGAATAAAAATAAACATTGACACCAACAAGGACCCCCAAAACCCACAAAGACATGGACTTTAAACAGCATGATGCTAAACAACTCCTGGGTAAATGATGAAATCAAAACAGAGATTAAAAGACACCTGGAAACAAATGAAAATGAAGATCTTACCAGAATCTCCAAGATTTCATGAAAGCTGTAGTAAAAGGGAAAGTCATATCTCTACAAACGCACATGAAGAAAATGGAAGGATCACAAATTAACATCCTAACAAGTCACATTAGGAAGTTGAAAAAGCAAGTCCAGCAAAACCCTAACTTCAGCAGAAGAATCCACATCACCAAAATAAAAGTCCAAATCTGGGATATAGAAGACAAAAAGATAATACAAAAAATAAGTGAAACAAAAGCTGGTTCTTTGAAAGGATAAACAAGATTGATGGTCCTCTAGCTAGACTGACTAAGAAAAAAAGAGAAAAAGCCCACATAAATACAATCAGAAACACAAAGGATGAAGTCACATCTGACCGTGAAGAAATACAAAATATCATTAGAGAATACTAGGTACACTTGTATGGAAACAAACTTGAAAACCTTAAGGAAATGGAGGACTGTCTGAAATCACACAACCTCCCTAGGTTGAAACAAGAAGAAATCGAGACCCTAAATAGACCAATAACAATCAAGGAAATTGACTATTTAGTAAGAAAACTAGCTACAAAAAAAGCCCTGGACCAGAGGGCTTATAGCAGAATTCTATAAGACATTTAAGGAGGAGCTGAAACCTATCCTACTGAAAGTATTCCAGGTGATTGAGAAAGATGGAACTCTCCCCAAATCATTTTATGAGGCTAACATCACATTGATACCCATGCCAGGTAAAGACCCAACAAAGAAAGAGAACTACAGGCCAATATCTTTGATGAACATACAAGCCAAAATTCTCAACAAGATCTGAGCAAACCAGATTCAACAACACATCTCAAAATTTATCAATCATGACCAAGTAGGCTTCATCCATGGAATGCAAGGCTGGTTCAACATATGCAAGACAATAAATGACATTAAATACGTCAACATACATCAGAACAAAAAACACATGATTATATAATTAGATGCAGAAAAAGCTTTTGATAAAATCCAGCACCCTTTCTTGTTAAAACCCTCGAACATCTAGGTATACACGGAACATACTTCAAAATAGTAAAAGTCATCTATGAGAAACCCACAGCTAGCATACTCCTAAACAGACAAAAATTGGAACCATTTCCCCAGAAAACTGCAACAAGACAAGGATGCCCACTCTCTCCCCTCCTTTTAAATATCGTATTGGAAGTCCTGTCTAGAGCAATCAGAGAAGAGAAGGAAATCAGGGGTATCCAAATAGGAAAAGAGGAAGTCAAGTTATCTCTCTTTGCAGACGACATGATTGTGTACCTTGAAAACCCAAGGGAATCTGTCAAAAGCCTCCTTGCACGGATAAAGAACTTTGGCAAAGTCTCAAGGTATAAAATAAATGTGCAAAAGACAATCACATTTCATTATACCAATAATAAGCAGAAACTCAAATAGAAAACACAATCCCATTCACAATAGCCACAAAAAAATGAAATACCTTGGCATCTTCCTAACCAGAGATGTGAAAGACCTTTGCAATGAAAACTACAAAACACTGCTCAAAGAAATCAAAGATGACACAAACAAGTGGAAAAATATTCCATGCTCATGGATTGGAAGAATCAACACTCTGAAGGTGTCCATTTTACCTAAGGCAATCTATAGATTTGAGGCAATACCCATCAAATTACCAGCAACATTCTTCACAGAACTAGAAAAAACCACACAAGAATTCATATGGAAACACAAATGACCAAGAATAGCCAGAACAATCCTCAGCAAAAAAAAAATTAATGCAGGAGGTATCACATTACCAGTCTTCAAACTTTACTCTAAGCCGGGCTCAGTGGCTCAGCCTGTAATTCCACGCCTTGGGAGGCTGAGGTGATTTAACTGCCTGAGCCCACAGGTTTGAGACTCGCCTGGGCAACTTGACGAGACCTCATCTCTACAATAAATCAAAAATCAGCCGGGCATGATAGCGCATGCCTCTAATTCCGGCTACTTGGAAGAATGAGGCAGAAAGATTGCCAGAGCCTAGGAGGTTGAGGCTGTGGTCACCGGAAGTGGTCACTGAACTCCAGTCTGGGTGACAGAGTGAGACTCCAACTCAAAAATAAAAACAAAAAAAACTTTACTCTAAAGCTACAATAATCAAAACAGCTTGGTATTGGTACAAGAATAGACATATAGACCAAGGGAATCGAATTGAGATTCAAGAAGCAAAACCTCAATTTCCCAACCATCTCATCTTCAACAAAGCCTCCACCACCTACCACTGGGGAGAGGAGAACTAATTCAGCTAATGGTGCTGAGAAAACTGGCTGCCCACATGCAGAAGTTTCAAACAAGACCCCTATCTATCCCCATACACAAAAATTAGCTCTAAATGGATCAGAGACCTAAATGTAAAACCTCAAACCATAAAAGCCTTAGAAAATGCAGGACACACCCTTATGGTAATTGGAATTGCATCCAATTCCTGAACACAACCCGAAATGCATGGGCCATAAAAGATAAGATAGACAAGTGGGACTTCATTAAACTGACAAGCTTCTGCAAAGCCAAAAGAAACCATCAAGAGAGCAGGGAGACAGCTTACAGGCTGGGAAAAAGTATCTGCCAACTCCATGTCTGACAAAGGCTTAATATCGTGGATCAACAAGGAACTCAAACGTGCTGAAATTACAAAAACAAGCAGCCCCATTATAAAGTGGGCAAAAGATATGAACAGACACTTCTCAAAAGAAGACATCCAAGCAGCCAAGAGACACATGAAGAAATCTTCAACCTCACTAGTCATCTAGGAAATGCAAATTAAAACCACACTGAGATACCACCTAACTCCAGTCAGAATGACCATTATCAATAACCCCAAAAATAACAGATGCTGGATAGGATGTTTTGAAAAGGGAACACTCCTACACTGTTGGTGGGAGTGTAAACTAGTGCAACCTCTGTGGAAAACAGTGTGGCAATTCCTAAAAGCTCTAAATATAAACTTCCCATAGGAACCTGCAATCCCCCTACTGGGAATATACCCTGAAGAACTCAAACCACTCTATAAAAGATACCTGCACATGTATGTTTATTACAACATTATTCACAATAGCAAGAACCTGGAAACAACAATGCTGCCCATCAAAAGAAGACTGGATTTTAAAAATGTAGTACATATACATGATGGAATACTACACAGCCATAAAAAAGAACAAATCATGAATTTCACAGCAACCTGGATGGAACTAGAATCTATAATACTGAGTGATCTCTCACAGCAACAAAGATCTGCATATCACATGTTCTCACTCATATAGTGGACCTTGAACATCTATCATAATACTATAACAAAAGGATTGACAGTGGTGGGAAACTATGAGGGAATAGAAAGGAGAAGGGAGGTGGGATTAATGGTAGTCAATATCTGTCTGGAGATGGGAAGACAGCCCTTATCAACAAGGGTGCCTGAATAATGCATATTTGTATACCTAACCCTTAATTGTAATCCACAATTTTAAAATAAAAAAGATGTTTAAAAAAAAAAAGAACTTCAGGATAGAGATCAACTCTCCCATTTCAATAATTAGCCTGAATGTGAATGGACTAAATGCACCACTGAAAATACATAGAACAGCAAATGGATAAAATATAACCAGGCAAGAATATAATGCCTCCAAGAGACATCCCACAAGAAAGGACAATCACAAACTCAAAGTAAGAGAATGGGAAACAAAATTTCAGGGAAATGGAACACAGAAGAACAGAGGAGTTGTGATCTTAATTTCAGACAAAATACCCTTTAATCTATCAAAAATTTTAAAAGATACAGAAGGCCACTATATAATGATAAAAGGTTCAATCCATCAACAAGAAATATCCATGCTAAACATATATGCACCCAACATAGGAGTGCCAACTTTCATGAAGCAGCTTTTAGGTAAACTCAAAAAAGATATTGACTCTAACACTATCATAGCTGGGGACTTTAATACCCCACTCACAATCCTAGACAGATCATCCAAACAAAAAATCAGCAACGAGATCTGGAACCTCAATGTGACTCATGACCAAATGGATTTAATTGATACCTACAGAACACTCTACCCAATGACCACATAACATACATTCTACTCATCGCCACATGGAATGTACTCTAAGATCAGCCACATCCTTGGCCATCAATCGAACATTAACAAATTTCAAAAGATTGAAATTTTGTAATGCATCTTCTCGGACCACAGTGGAACTAAAATAAACATCAACAACATACCCCCAAAGCCCACAAAGACATGGACACTAAACAGCATGATGCTAAACAACTCCTGGTCAACAATGAAATCAAAACAGAGACTAAAAGATACCTAGAAACAAATGAAAATGAAGAAACATCGTACCAAAATCTCTGGGATGGAATGAATGCAGTAGTAAGAGGAGAATTCATATCTCTTCAAATGCACATGAAGAAAATTGAAGGATCACAAATTAACAGCCTAACAAGTCACCTAAGGAAGCAGACCACCAAAAACCTAACTTCAGCAGAAGAATCAAGATCACCAAAATAAAAACCCAAATCCAGAACATAGAAAACAAAAAGATAATACAAAAGATCAATGAAACAAAAAGCTGGTTCTTTGAAATGATAAACAAGATTGATGGTCCCCTAGCTAGGTTGACCAAGAAGAAGACAGAAAAAGCCCAAATAAGTACAGTCTGAAACACAAAAGATGGAGTCACATCTGACCCTGAGAAATACAAAGGATCATTAGAGAGTACTAGGTACATTTGTATGGAAACAAACTTGAAAACCTTTAGGAAATGGAGGACTGTCTGAAATCACACAACCTCCCTATGTTGAAACCAGAAGAAATTGAGACCCTAAATAGATCAATAACAATCAAGGAAATTGATTATGTCATAAGAAAACTACCTACAAAAAAAGCCCTGGACCAGATGGCTTTCCAGCAGAATTCTATAAGACATTTAAGGAGGAACTGATATATATCCTACTGAAATTCAGGCGATTGAGAAAGATGGAACCTTCCTCAAATCATTTTATGAAACTAACATCACAACGATTCCCAAACCAGGTAAAGCCCCAACAAAGAATGAGAACTACAGGCCAATATCTTTGATGAATATAGATGCTAAAATTTTCAAAAAGATCCTAGCAAACTAGATTCAACAACACATCTCAAAAATCATCCATCATGACCAAGTAGGTTTCATCCCCAGGATGTAAGGATGGTTCAACATTCGTAAGACAAAAAATATAATAAATACATCAACAGATGTCAGAGAAAAAACATATGATTATATCATTAGATGCAGAAAAAGCTTTTGATAAAATTCAGCACCTCTTCTTGATAAAAACCTTGAACATCTAGGCATACGTGGAACATAACTCAAAATAGTAAAAAGCCATCTACAAGAAACCCACAGCCAGCATACTCATAAATGGACAAAAATAGGAACCATTTCCCCTGAAAACTGGAACCAGACAAGGATGCCCACTCTCACCCCTCCTGCTCAATATGGTATTGGAAATCCTGACTACAGCAATCAGAAAAGAGAAGGCAATCAGGGGTATCCAAATAGATAAAGAGGAAGTCACATTTTCTCTCTTTGCAGACAACATGATTGTATACCTTGAAAACCCAAGAGAATCTGTCAAAAACCTCCTTGCCCTGATAAAGGACTTTGGCAAAGTCTCAGGGTATAAAATAAATGTGCAAAAGATAATTGCATTTCTTTACACAAGTAATAACACACAGAAACCCAAATAAAAAGCACAATTCAGTTCACAATAGCCACAAAATAATGAAATACCTTGGTATCTTCCTAACAAGAGACGTGAAAGACCTTTAAATGAAAACTACAAAAACCTGCTAAAAGAAATCAAAGATGACACAAACAAGTGGAAAAATATCCCATGCTCATGGATTGGAAGAATCAACATGGTTAAGATGTCCATCATACATAAGGCAATCTACAGATTTAATGCAATACCCATCAAATTACCAGCAACATTCTTCTCAAATCTAGAAAAAACAATAGAAGAATTCACATGGAAACAGAAACTACCAAGAATAGCCAGAGAAAAAAATCATCAGAGAAAAAAAAAAAAAAAAGCAGGAGGTATCACACTACCAGACTTTAAACTTTACTATAAAGCTATAATAATAAAAACAGCATGGTATTGGTACAAGAACAGGCATATATAACAATGGAATAGAATTGAGATTCCAAAAGCAAAATGTCAATTTCTCAACCAACTCATCTTCGACAAAGTCTCCACCACCCACCACTGGGGAGAGGAGAACCTATTCAGTAAATGGTGCTGGGAAAACTGACTGACCTCATGCAGAAGATTCAAACAAGACCCCTCTCTAATCCCATACACAAAAATTAACTCTAAATGGATCAGAGACCTAAATGTAAAACCTCAAACCATAAGAACTTTAGAAAATGCAGGAAACACCCTTATGGAAGTTGGAACTGGCAACCAATTCCTGAGCAAAATTCAAAATGCACAGGCCATCAGAGATAAGATAGATTAGTGGGACCTCATTAAACTGACATGCTTCTGCAAAGCCAAAGAAACCATCAAGGGAGCAGGAAGACAGCCCACAGACTGGGAAAAAGTATTTGCCAACTCCAAGTCTGTCAAATCTAACATCAAGGATCTACAAGGAACTCAAACGTGCTGAAAAGAAAAAAACAAACAACCCCAATACAAAGTGGGCAAAAGATATGAACAGACACTTCTCAAAAGAAGACATGCAAGCTGCAAACAGATACATGAAGAAATGTTCAACCTCACTAGTCATCAAGGTGATGCTAATTAAAACTACATTGAGATACCACCTATCTCCAATCAGAATGACCATTATCAATAACTCAAAAAATAACAGAAGCTGGAGAGGATGTGGCAAAAAGGGAACATTTCTACACGGTTGGCGGGAGTGTAAACTAGTACAGCCTCTGTGGAAATCAGTGTGGCTATTCCTGAAAGCTCTAAAAATCGACCTTCCATATGACCCCGCAATCCCCCTACTGGGAATATACCCTGAACAACTCAAAGCATCTATAAAAAAGATACCTGCACATGTATGTTTATCGCAGTATTGTTCACAATAGCAAGATCCTTGAACCAACCATGGTGTCCATCAAAACAGGACTAGATTTAAAAATGTGGTACATATACACAGTGGAATATTATGCAGCCATAAAAAAGAACAAAATCATTAATTTCACAACAACCTGGTTGGAATTAGAGTTTATAATACCGAGTGATCTCTCACAGAAATAAAGATCTGAATATCACATGTTCTCACTCATAAGTGAACCTTGAACAACTACTGTAATACTATAAGAAAAGGATGGACATGGTGGGAAACTATGGGGGGTGCCAGGGTGGGGAAGGGAGGTGGGATTAACGGTAGTCAATATCTGTCTGGGGATAGGAGGCACACCTCATCAACAAGGTTACCTGCACAATGAATATTTGTATACCTAACCCTTAAATGTACCCCACAATTTTAAAATAAAAAAAAAATAATAATAAATCACATTGAGACACCACCTAACCCCAGTAAGAATGGCCATCATTAATAAAACAAGCAACAGATGCTGACGAGGTTGCGGAGAGAAAGGAATACTTCTATACTGCTTATGGGAATGCAAACTAGTGCAACCTTCTTGGAAGACAATATGGCAATTTCTGAAAGAACTAGAAATTGACATTCCATATGGCCCAGTAATTCCCCTATTGGGAATATACCCAGAGGAACTGAACCCATTCTACAAAAAAAGCTACCTGCATACGTATGCTTGTTGCAGCTCTATTCAAATAAGCCAAAACATGGAATCAACCATGTTGCCCATTGAAGCTGGACTGGTTAAAAAATAAATGTCATACATGTACACAATATTATGCAGCCTAAAGAGAGACAAACATATGGACTTTGCAGCAACTTGGATGGATTTAGAGTCGATCATACTCAGTGATCTACCACAGAAGCAGAGAACAGAGTACCATATGTTCTCAATCATAAGCAGACCTTCAACAATTATTATAATACTATAAGAAAGGGAAAACTGTCAGGATGGAGGGGTGGGATTGACAGTTGAGGGAAACTGCTAGGGGAGGGACAGTCATAACTCATCAACAAGGGTACCAGCATAATCGACGTTTGCATACCCAACCCAGAATTATACCCCTCCTCTTTATAATAACAAAAAGAAAAGGAAAATCAACAAGATGAAGTTAATTCTTTGAAAGGATAAATAAGATCAATGGTCCCCTAGCCAGACTGACTATTAAAAAAAGAGAAAGAGAAAGTGAAGATTAATACAATTGGATACACAAAAGGCAAAATTGCAACTGACCCTTAAGACATTCACAAGATTATCAGAGATTATGATAAAAATCTACATGCAAATAATCTAGAAAGCCTAAATGAAATGGAGAACTTTTGACAGCACACAATCTCCCAAGTTGAAATAAGATGAAATCAAAACTCTAAACAGACCAATAACAATCTAGGAAATCTATTCAGTAATAAAAAATATCTACCTACCAAAAAAAGTCCCAATGGGTCACAGATGAATATTACAAGTCATAGAAGGAAGAACTGAAAGCAATCTTCCTGAAAGTTTTCCAGACAATCAAGAAAGAGAAAATGCTCCCCAACTCCTTTTATAAAGTTAACATTATACTGATACTCAAATCTGGCAAAGACTCAACAAGAAAAGATAATTACACACCAATCTCCTTGATGAATACATATGCAAAATTCCTAAATGCAATTCAGGAAAATAGGATCCAACAACATATCTCAAGAATCATCCACCATGGCCAAGTGGGTTTTATTCCTGGTATGCAAACTGGTTCAACATTCAAAAGACCTTAAATGTAATTCAG
Source organism: Carlito syrichta (assembly GCF_000164805.1). Taxonomy (NCBI): domain Eukaryota; kingdom Metazoa; phylum Chordata; class Mammalia; order Primates; family Tarsiidae; genus Carlito; species Carlito syrichta. The sequence continues at coordinate 12,136 of NW_007252831.1, forward strand.
CATATTTACAGATGTAAAACCACAAACTACATAATTAGAGGCAGAAAAAGTATTTGACAAAATCCAGCATCCCTTCTGGAAAAAAAACTTTTGAGCACCTAGGCACTGAAGGGACATTCCTCTAAGCAGTAAAAGCCATCTATGATAAACCTACACCCAACGTTTTGCTCAATGGGCAGAAATTGGATGCATGCTCCCTGAGAACAGGAACTAGAGAAGGATACCCACTCTCACTCTTCCTGTTTGTTCAATATAGTATTGAGAGTCTTAGCCAGAGCAATCAGGCAAGAGAAGGAAGTTAGGAAGAGGAAATCAATCCATCTCTCTTTGCAGACAATGTAATCTTATATCTTGAAACTCCTAGGGAAGCTACCAAAAGCCTCTTCAC
>NW_007252831.1:12624-50057 GCF_000164805.1 Carlito syrichta
TAAAAAGAAACAAAAAATTACACACAAAAAAATGGAAAAACATTCCATGCTCATGGTTCAGAAGAATCAATAATGTCAACATGTCCATCCTACCAAAGGTAATATACAGATTCAATGCAATACCCATCAAATTACCAATATCACTTTTCTCAGATCTGAAAACAATAATACAGAAATTCATATAGAAACAAAAAAGAGCTCCAATAGACAAATCAGTCCTCAGCAAATGGAACAAAGTGAGAGGTATCACATGTCCAGAATTTAAACTTTACTGTAAGGCTACAGTAATCAAAACAGTCTATAACTGGTACAAGAATAGACACATAGAACAAGACAGAGATTATGGAAGCATAAACTCAATCTTTCAGTCAAGTCATCTTTGACAAAGACACCAATAACAAGCACTGGGGAAAGGAGACCATATGTAAAAAATTGTGCTGGGAAAACTGGTGACCACATCCAGAAGTATGAAACAGAATCCTCACCTATAACCATAAACAAAAATTCATTATAAATGGATCAAAGAGCTAAATTTAAAGTTTCAAACTATAAGAATCCTAGAAGAAAACATAGGAAACACTCTTAGGCACATTAGAGTAGGCAACTAATTTTTCTTTTTAAATTTTAAATGTGTTTGTTTATATATTGACTGTATCACAAATAATTAATGGCACATATAAAATTTAATAGTGTACATATTTCCAGAGAAATGGAGTAAATACCAAGCTATTCTGAAACATTACAGAAGCATTGCACTGTTCATGAGTTGACCATGAAGTTGATTATGTCTTTTGTTTGTTTGTTTTTTGTTTGTTTGCTTATTTTTAAATTTTTTTTTTTTTTGAGTTGGAGTCTCACTCTGTCACGCAGACTGGAGTGCAGTGGTTCCTCCCGGCCACTGCAGCCTCGACCTGCTGGGCTCCGACGATCCTTCCACCTCAGCCTTTCGAATAGCCGGAATTACAGGCATGCGCTACCACGCACGGTTGATTTTTTGCTTTATTGTAGAGATGAGGTCTCGCTGCCCAGACGGGTCTGGAACCCGCGGGCTCAGGCAATCCATTCACCTCAGCCTCCCAAAGGCATGGGATTACAGGCTGAGCCACCGAGCCCAGTTAAATTTTTTATTTTAAGGATGAAGGGTACAATTCAGGATTAGGTATACAAATGTTCATTATGCAGGTACCCTTGTTGATGAGGTGTGTGCCCCCTCCCCTGACAGTTTTCCACTACTGCCTATCCTTTCCTTATAGTCTTATGATAATTGCTCAAGGTCACTTACGAGTGAGAACTTGTGATACTCAGTTCTTTGTTACTGTAATAGATTGTAGACACTAAGTGAATCCAAGTTGCTGTGAAGTTTATAATTTTGTCCTTCTTTATGGCTGTGTAATATTCCATTACATATATGTACCACATTTTTTATCCTGTCTTCTTTTGAAGGACAGCATGGCTGGTTTATGTTTTTGCTATTGTGAATAATGATGCAATAAACATGCATGTGCAAGTGTCTTTTTCATAGTGTGATTGAAGTTCCTCCAGGTATAATCCCAGTAGAGGGATCGCAGGGTTGTATGTATGAAAGGTCAAATTTTAGGTCTTTTAGGAATCGCCAGACAGTTTTCCACAAAGGTTGTATTAGTTTACACTCCCACCAACAGTGTAGAAGTGTTCCATTTCCCCTGCATCCTCTCCAGCATCTATTATTTTCTGCGTTATTGATGATGGCCATCCTGACTGGAGTTAGATGGTATGTCAGTGTGGTCTTAATTTGCATTTCTTTGATGACTAGTAAGGCTGAGCATTTTTTAATGTATCTGTTGGCTGCTCGTATGTCTTCTTTACAGAAGAGTCTATTCATATATTTTGCCCAATTTTAATGAGGTTGTTTGTTTTTTTCTTTTTGGCAAATTGGTGTTCCTTGTAAATCCTAGATGTTAGGATTTTGTCAGACATACAGTTGGCAAATACTTTTTCCCAGTCTGTGGACTGTCTCCCTGCTCTCTTCAAGGGTTCTTTTGCTTTGCAGAAGTTTGCTAGTATGATGAGTTCCCACTTGTCTATCTTATCTCTTATGGTATGGGCACTTGAGGTTTTGATCAAGAATTGGGCAGCCAATTCTTGATCAAATTCCCAAAAGTGAATTTCATAAAAGATAAGATACATAAGAGGGACTTCATCAAACTGAAAAGGTTTTTTTACAGCACAAAACACCATCAAGAGAGTGGGGAGACAACTCAAAAATGGGGGAAAAATTTGCTGGTGATGCATCTGACAAAGCCCTAACATCCAGGATCTATAAGAATTCAAAAGAACTGAAAGGAAAAAAAAAAACAATCCTATCAAAAAGTGGGCTTGTGTAAATCTCATCTCATCAATAGTTAAATATATTTAAATGAATTGAATATTCCAATAAAGGGAGAAAGATTGTGGGAGTAAATATAATGTAGAAGGTTCACTTATATGAGGCCTACTGAGACAACAAATAAAAAGAAATAGGAAAGTGGGAAAACAAATGTGTAAACACTAATAAAAACAGCTGGAGTATCTTTACCAATATTATGCAAAAAAGATTGTGACAAAAATACAGCAGCTCATGGATGATATGCAGCTCGTGGATGATATGCAGGCATGTCCAGTCACCTTTTCCACAAAGGCGGTCAAGAACAGTGTATGAGTCTTTACCCCTCTCATACACAGGAACGATATTCCCAAGTAAAACTCTGTTCCCACCAACTTGATGGAAGCAAAAGTGGTAACTGATGGGCATCTGTCCCCAGTCCTGGGTCCCAGGGGATTACTCCACATCTGTTCAGGGAACACTAACTGAGCACCTGCCATGTGCCAGGCCCAATGATGGGTGTGAGAAGACACACAACACAGCCTGAATAGGACATTAAAGCAATACCACACCATGTCCCTTTGCAGCTCAGACTCCTCTGTGGACTCCCACAAGATCTGATCCCAACCAGATATCACCTCATCTCCCAGATTCCATTCACCATGCCTCAGGACATGTGACTGTTCCTCCAGCACCTCAACCAAGCCTTGGGGCAGGGCATTTGCATGTGCCCTTCCTCTGCCGGGATTGTCCTTCCCCTCACCAAAATGCTTCTCACTCACACTTGACTAAGGTCTCTGACAAAATGCCCCCTCCACAAAGAGGCTTCCCTGATACCATCTAAATAGCAGCTGTCTTGCTTAAATGACTCTTTTCATCTCCACCCACTTACCATGAACTGCCCTCATCACTCACCTGCTCCTTCATTCGTTCTTAGTGTTCTCCCAACACATGTGCTCCATAACATCTGAAAGCTTGTCTGTCTTTCTCCCTTGTGTATCCTGAGCACCAAGAACAACGATAGAGTCTCAATAACAGGTTTCAGCTTGGGACAATCTCATGGTGGAAAGCACAGCTTCTGGGGCCAGACTTCCAGCCTTTTAATTCCAACTCTGCCACTTCCTAGCTTCAAGACTCTGGACATATTACCAAAAGATTCTTCAATTCCCTCACCAGAAACCTGAAGATAATTAGTGGGAAACACATGATAGAACTGGTTGCATACTAAATTACAAGTAACGTGCAAGGCACCTTAGAATGATGTCTGACCCATTGTAGGTGCTCAATAATTTTTACAGTTTGTAGACTTGTCATCAATAAATATAATTGATTTCAAAAAATGTCATGTCTGGGTTAGCTGGATGGAAGTAGATGAAGGAGAGATTTTTGAGGGGAAAATCCTCATCAATTATTTGAAAAATCAATACTAAATGCATAAAAAGGATCAGAATATAGCAACATTAGTGCATTATTGAGAAACTTGGAGGGAAATGCCAGGAGAGACAGTTAAGAATTGAAAGTGATTGCAGTTGGAGGACCAGACTATAGTGTGGAGGAGACAGGTAGGGATTGCTGCTTTGCATCATTTTGCTTTTTTAAAAATCTGCACTTCTTACACAAGAATAAAATGAGGATAGAAAAACTGCTTCAGAAGCACAACTGAACAAACAACTTCCCCCATGTGGCAATTGTGTGGTCTCACTGTGCCCTAATTATGAAGTTGAGGAAGGGGACAGGGTTCCAGAAAGAGCATCATAGGGGAAGTTGCAGGGTCGGTGTGGGTGTGCAGAACTTGGGCTCAGGAAGGAATTTCCCTGATGCCTGGGGACTTCTTGCATCTGAAGACTGAACCTGGAGGGTGAGGATGGAGCAGTAAGAGCCCCAGGAAGGAACCAGGGCAGCTGCTGCCCAAACATTGGAGGGATTCAAAATAACAATAGAATGTGGAGAATGGGAACGCAAGTGTCAAAATATCCCAACTGTACAAGGGACTCAGCAGTGACCAAAGTTGAGCTTCAGACCACAGCCAGTGCTCTTCTGACAACCCAGTCTCTTACTGAACTGAGCAATCACTTTTTCTCCTAAAACATGAGAACTCCCTTCAGGAAACCCTGCCCTTCCTTCATTCTGAGAGATGGCCTCCACTGGAGCTGCTTTCCCTCCCAGATGTGCATAAAGAATTAATCCTAGTGCTTCAGACTCATTCGTTCTCATTTATTTTGAGGAAGTGGAAAGATCTAGAGGTGTTCGCCTGGGTGGAGTAGCGCTTTGTCCCTGTCACTTCTGTGGTTCTCAGTTGAGCAGGGAATGTTGAAGAGAAGCCACAACTCTACTGAAAAGTCACGTTCTGTGTAAGGACAGTGAGCCACGGGCAGGGAATCTGTGGAGGTGAGGGAGGGGCCTGATGGCCCCCAGGGAGAAGGGCTTGACACAGTTTCAAGACAGAGACTCCTTTGAGATATGTCAACCTGAAATGTGCAATGCTGACTTTGCAGCTGCTGAGAGCTCCACTACTGGGCCAGCATCAGACCTTTGCCAAATTCAGATCCCCTATGAACTCTGAATGTCCACAGGGGAGTCTCAGAATGATCTTCTCTCTAGCCCTCAGGTGGGATGATTTATATTGGAGGAAACTCTCTCAGTAAAGAAGCCAGGGCTCTTTATAATAATTGGAGTGTGCCCCAAAGGTGGGAACAGTTTCCCTGAAAGGCTAAAAGGCATGGGGGAGTTATGAACCCATCTACCCCCAAGATCTAATAAACTGGTAGTCATGAACCCATCTACCCCCAAGATCTAAATAAACTGGGGACACAGACCATAGACTCATCATAGGAAATCCCTACCTCAAACCCTTACCTTTCTCTTGGAATCTACATGTAAAAAGCACAACTAGAAAATATACCCTGGGGTCCACACAAATTGATATCTTCTGCTTTGGAAAAGGGGAGAGGGGAAATGGAGCACAGAGCTACTTCTCTGGAGTGCAGTGGCCGCTCCTGGCCACTGCAGCCTCGACTTGCTGGGTTCTGGTGATCCTTCCGCCTCAGCCTTCCAAGTAGCCGGAATTACAGGCATGTGCTACCACACCCAACTGATTTTTTGATTTATTGTAGAGATGAGGTCTCCCTGCCCAGGTGGGTCTCGAACCCGTGGCCTCAGGCAATCCACTCACCTCAGCCTCCCAAAGGCACGGGATTACAGGCTGAGCTACCAAGCCCAGCTTGAGCATTAATTTCTTTAACTTTTTAAATAACAATATTTGCAATGAGAAATGTTAATTTTTCTGTATTCATTTCTATTCCTTAATGGTATTATTTTTAGTTTAGAGAAGTTATTTAAAAACTGTTTCTAGGCTGGGCATGGTGACTCATGCCTGTAATTCCAGCACTTCGGAAGGCCAAAGTGAGAACATTGTCCGAGCCTGGGTGTTTGAGACCAGCCTGAACAACTTGGCAAGACTTCATCTCTGCAATAAATCAAAAAATTAGCCAGGTGTGGTGATGTACCCCTATAGTTCCAGCTACTTGGAAGGCTGGGGCAGAAAGATCACCTGAGATGAGCAGGTCAAAGGTGTGGTAGTCATGATCATGTCACTGCACTACAGTCTGGGTGACGGTTAGACTCTACATTTTTAAAAAATGCTATTTCCTACTCATTGATAATAAAAAGATCAATCTCTTTTCTTCTGCCATTATCCTTTTTTATGTTCTCATATAAGTTATTATTCTAAGGTTCTTAACAGGATGTGAAAAAATGTTCACTCATGAACTACATGCCTAGAAATTCTTACCCAGTAGGTGGAGATGGAGCCCGAGTGGGTATCTCTGAGGGGTTCACAGCTCAACCATAGATAGAGTGCTCATACTTCTGGAATATATATTGGCATAAGTTCTAACACACAGAGTTATAACTACTTTTATTCAAATATGTATTCTTCTAAATATCAATAACTGTTAAATTTATATTTCCAGCCCGGACTTCTTCAGACCATTAAGTCTAGAGTCTTTGTGCTCTAAATGTTTAAACCCAGCATCTACTTAAGAGCACCTTATTACTGCCTCAAAGGCCTCTCACATTCAATATGTCCACGACAGAACTAAGCCTGTATGGCCCACCTTGGTGACTGATTTCGCATCCATATTATTGAGATAATAGGAGCCACTTCTCTTTACCTGCTAGTGTGGTGGATCACAAATAGGTTTCTCCTATGTTAATCCATCCTTTCAGTCCAGGGACGAATCCAATTTCGTTTTCATGCTGCATTTTCAATTCTCAAACTTGTTGGATTTAATTGGTTAGTATTTTTATTAAATTGGCAAGTGAAATTGAACTGAGATACTCCTTTTTCTCACTCTCTTTACTACTAGATTTTATATCAAGATTAAACAAACAATAAAATAAATCACAGAGTATCTCTATCCTCTCTGTTCTTCATAATAGTTTTTACAAGGTTTGGTTTATCTCTCATGGGAGGTCATCATGTTTATGCCTTCTTCCAATTGGAGCCACCACCAGAGAGGCCCCTAGCAGCCTCTGCTGCATTTCCCTCTGCTGAGCCCTGTGGGGTGGGAGGATGGTGACTCAGAATCCCCACACTGAGAGTGCTTGTCCTCTTCACAGGCATCCACTGGCCCGTCATCCTTCTCATGGACCCCTAGGTTGCTCCTGTAAAGGATTCCGGACAGATCCAGGGCAGACTGTAACCGGGGCCTTAGTGTTGTGTGCAGACAGGTCTGATGCAGGAGAGACCCTTTTCAAACTTTCGTGTGCAGACAGGTCTGATGCAGGAGAGACCCTTTTCAAACTTTCGTGTTTCGATTCCTTGGAACAGGGTATGTAGGAGGGGTCTTTAGGCAGGATAGTAGGATCCCAGCAGTCAGGTGTAAGAGTAAGGAATAGGTCATGAGAACCGTTATTCCAGAGAGATATGTGAGTGGCCAAAAAGATGGCTGACACAGGTTCTCCCAGGACATGCTCAAATCCTTTATGGCTCCAGGAGCCCTGCATGCCAAGGTGACTTTCCACAAGCCTGGTGTGACCAGAACCTCAGCTTGGGGCACAGGCTCTGGGGTAGGCGGGGACAAAAGAAAGGTACTTCACATCTGTGGAGAACATGACACTTCACACTTTATCATCATTTTCTCACTGAAGCTACGGCATGTTCCCTATTAGGAAAGTGAGTGCATTTTACAGATAAATCATAATTTTCCCAAATCTAAACACTGAACAGGTGACAATAAGAGGGGGAGTGGAGCCCCTGAGTTCAGCTCCATGTGGATTTCCTACAGTTTTGAACAAGTCTTCAAAAGCTCCCATGGAAGAAAAAGGCTGAACTCGACCTCCCAGTACTCAGTATTAAAAAAAAAAAACGGTAGGGAGGGCTTTCCTAGAATGGGAAGAAGTCTCCAACCAAAGGGTTTGTCCTGTCCCTGGGTTCTTCCCTGAATGTCCAGCTGAGATGGTTCCTGGAACTGCAAGACCCAGGAGGAGATGGACATCAGGACAGATCTGGATGGCTAAAGAGAAGACAGTGCCCCCAAAAGTGTACATATTTGAGAAAGTGAGGACGATGCAGTGATAGTGACTAGGACCAACAAATCCGAGTATGGTTAGGGCATGACACCGAACCTGAGGTGTAGACAGGAAGCCAAGAGACAGGTTCAAGGGCAAGTTCTAGAAATGACAGGGAACCTGAAGCTGCACACGCCACTGTCTCCATGACAAGAGATTCCCTGTGCAGGGAGGAATTATAGGAAGGAAAGAGTTGGCTAAATGGGTTTTCCTTTTTTTTTTTTTTGATTTTTATCATACAGATGTGAGGTACAATTCAGGGTTAGGTATATAAACATTGATCATGTAGGTACCCTTGTTGATGAGGTATGCCCCTTCCTCCCCTAGTAATTTCCCTCAACTGCCAATCCCACCCTACACCTCCCTGACAGTTTCCCACTACTTTCAAATGCTTTCTTATAGCATTGTAATTGTTCAAGGTCCTCTTATGAGTGAGAACACATGGAACTCTGTTCTTTTTTTCTGGGAAAAATCACTGAGTATGATTGACTTCAAATCCATCCAGGTTGCTGCAAAGTCCATATATGTGTCCCTCTTTATGGCTGCATTGTGTATATGTACTAGATTTTTTTTATCCAGTCCAGCTTCGATGGGCAACATGGTTGGTTTCATGTTTTTGCTACTGTGAATAGAGCTGCAACAAACATACGTGTGCAGGTATCTTTTTTGTAGCATAATTTCAGTTTCTTTGGGTATATTCCCAAGAGGGGAAATGCTGGGCCATATGGAAGGTTAATTTCTAGTTCTTTCAAAAATCACCACACTGTCTTCCAAAGAGGTTTTACAAGTTTGCATTCCTACCAGTAGTGTAGAAGCGTTCCTTTTTCTCCACATTCTTGCCAACATCTATTGTTGTTTGTTTTAGTAATGATGACCATTCTTAAAGGGGTTAGGTTACCACCATCTCAATGTGGTTTTGATTTGTATTTCTCTGATGATGAGTGAGGCTGAGCACTTTTCATGTGTCTGTTGGCTGCCCATATATCTTCTTTTGAGAAGTGTCTGTTAATGTATTTTGCCCACTTTTTAAAGGGGCTGTTTGTTTTTTCCTTTTAGCACGTTTGAGCTCCTTGTATATCCTAGATGTTAGGCCTTTGTCGGATGTACAGTTGGCAAATATTTTTTCCCATTCTGTGAGCTGTCTTCTTGCTCTCTTGATGGTTTCTTTCACTTTGCAGAAGCTCGCTAATTTGATGAGGTTCCACTTGTCTATCTTATTTCTTAAGGTATTGGCCATTAGGATTCTGAATAGGAATTGGTTCCCAGTTCCAATTCCCATAAGGGCATCTCCTGCACTTTCTAAGGTTCTTATAGTTTGAGGTTTTACATTTAGGTCTTTGATCCATTTAGAGTTAATTTTTGTGTATGGTGATAGGTAGGGGTCCTGTTGCAATCTTCTGCATGTGGTCAGCCAGTTTTCCCAGCACCATTTACTGAATAGGTTCTCCTCTCCCCAGTGGTTGTTGTTGGAGGTTTTGTCAAAGATGAGTTGGTTGAGGAATTGAGGTTTTGCTTCTGGAATCTCTATCCTGTTCCATCGGTCTATGTGCCTGTTTTTGTACCAATACTGAGCTGTTTTGATTACTGTAGCCTTATAGTAAAGTTTGAAGTTGGAGTTGTGATACCTCCTATTTTGATTCTAAATGGGTTTTCTAAGAAGTGTTGCAGTATAAACTCCTACCTCAATGGAGGCTTTGAGGGCTGAATTGTGGAAGCTTGAGTGAATGGGGCAGGCCTGGGGCTGGGGCTAAGTGAGAGAAGATTGGACCGGGAGACTTGATACACAGGGATATCCTACGTGTTGGATGAAGAGTGATCCCAAACATGTCCATATCCTAATCATGGCAGTCTGGGATTAGGTTAGGTTACATGGCAAGGGAATATTCAGGAGGCAGATAGAATTAAGGTTGCTGATCAGCTGTCCCTAAAACGGGGAGATTAATCTGGATTATGCAATGGGCCTGACGTAATCACAAGGATTCTTAAAAGTGCAAGAATGAGGAAGACAGAATATGAGAGGGATGCTATGTGAGAAGGACTCAACCCTCTTTGTTGACTTTGAAGATGGAGGGGGGTGACTGTGCGCTAAGCGATGCCAGCAGCCATGAGAAGATGAAAGAAGACAGCCCTGATAGCACTTTCATTTTAGACCAGGAGGACCTGTGTCCAACTGCTGATGGTGAAATAATAAATTTTTGTTCCTTTAAGCCACTAAGTCATGCCAATTTATTACAGCAACAATGGAAAACAACTATACAAATTAACATTAAATCATATAAAGGATTATTAATGTCATTGGAAAAGTTGCCCAATTTCCATTTCTTCTCCCAAAACACTCAAGGAATTTGCTCCCTGGTGTGCATCTTGGCTCTGCTCTCCATCTTTGGTGACATCACAGGTCCTATTGTCAGGGGAGAAAATAAAGTTTGAATGGGATAGTGCAAAATGTGCCCAATATGACGCTCTAAGTCCAAAAGAAAAGGATGAGCCATGGGATAGAGGGTAGGTAGATGGAGAAGTAGAACACTTGGAGAAAGGCTCTCCCTCAGTTAAGCTACTTCCAAGTAGCTGGAACTAGAAGTGTGGACGACCATGCTCAGCTACTATTTTTATTTTTCTTCTAGAGAAGAGGTCTCTCCGAATTGCCTAAACTGGTCTTGAACCCCTGGACTCGGGCACTCCTCTCACCTTGGCCTCCCAAAATGATGGGCGATCAGGCGAGAGACAACACGCTTGGCCCTTTTTAATTTAGTTTGAAAATCTGCGTTAGCTGATGAGTTGGATATCATCTGTCATCCTGGCAGTTTGGAAGTCAGAGGCGAGATGACTGCCTGAGTCAGGGGTTCGAGACCAGCCTGGGAAAGTTGGCAAGACCTCATCTCTACATTAAAAAAAAAACTAGGCAGGCATGATAATGCATGCCTGCAGTTCCAGCTAAGTGGAAGGCTGAGGCAGAAAGATTATCTGAACCCAGCACACCGAGGCTGTGGTGGCCATGAGCATGCCACTGCACTCCAGCTTGAGCAACAGACTGAGACTGTTACTAAAAATAAACTAACAATAATTAAAGAATTAGAATTCAATTTTTTAATGTCAATTCCAGTCTAATATTTCTCTCCTACTCTTTCTCATTTTTTTTTTTCTGAGTGGGTGTCCAGGCTGGAGTGCAGTGGCAGGTTCATGGCCACTGCAGCCTTGACCTACAGGACTCAGGTGATCCTTCTACCTCACCGTCCAACTACCTGGAAATTCAGGTGCGTGCCACCATGCCCGGCTAATATTTTGATTTTTATTGTAGTAATGAGGTCTTTCAAAATTGCCCAAACTGGTATCTAATGCCTGGAGTCAGGCAATCCTCTCACCTTGACCTCCCAAAATGCTGGCAGAACAGGTGAGAGACAACACTCTCACTCTTTTTTAATTTTGGTTTTAAAATGTCTGCTTAGAGGGTGAGTTGGATCATGCCTGTCATTCCAGCACTTTGGAAGGCAGAGGCAAAAGGACTGCGTGAGACAGGGATTGGAGACCAGCCTGAGCAACTTGGTGAGACTTCATCTCTACAATTAAAAAAGATGGCAAGCATGGTAGTACATGCCTGCAGTTCCAGCTAGTTGGAAGGCTGAGGCAGAAGGCTTGCCTGAGCTTAGCACACTGGGGCTTCGGTGCCCATGAGCATGCCACTGCACTCTAGCCTGGGGTACAGAATGAGACTATAACTAAAAAAAAAAAAATTAAATAATTTGGATTCGGTTTTTGATATAAGTTCTAGTTCAATCTTTCTTTCCTTCTTCCTTTCTTTTTTCTCTCTTTCTTTTCTAAGTCGTTGTTTCACTCTTTTCCAGGTTGGTGTGCAAGGGCATGCTCATGGCCAACACAGCCCAGACTTTCCTGGATCAGGTGATCTTTTCACCTCACCCTTCAAGTAGCTGGAAATTCAGGCATGTGCCACCATGCCCGGCTAATACTTTGATTTTTATTGTAGACATGAGGTCTCTCCAAATTGCCCAAACTGCTCTCAAACACCTGGAATCAGGCACTCTTGACAATTTGGCCTCCCAAATTCTGGGATGACAGGTGTGAGCCACCAACCCAATCTTTTTTTTTGTTTAGTTTTAAAATGTCCACTTTAGCTGGGTAATGTGATGCACACCTGTCATCCAGCACTTTGGCAGGCAGAGGAGAGAAGATTGCCTGAGTCCAGGGGTTCAAGACAAGCCTGAGCAACTTGATGAGATTTCAGCCCTAGAATGAATGTAAAAACTAGCTGGGTATGGTGGTGCATACCTGTATTTCCAGCTACTTTGTAGACTAATGCCTGTAGTTCCAGCTACTCAGAAGACTGAGTAAGAAGGATTGCCTGAGCCAAGCAGACCAAGGCTTGGGTGGCCATGAGCATGCCACTGATTCCCAGTCTGTGCAACGGAGTGAGACTGGCTCATTGCTGCAATGACAGATGAGAGCCACCACAGCTGGCACTTTAAAAAATAAATTTGCTTTAACTGGGTGAGGTGACTGAAACCTGTCATCTCAGTCATTGACAGGCAGAGGCAAGAGGGTTACCTGAGCCTGGGTCTTTGATACCAGCCTGGGTATCAAGCCTGGGTAACTAGGCAAGACCTCTACTCTACAATAAATAAAACAACTAGCCATGCATGGTGGTGCATGCCTCTATTTGCAGCTACTTTATTGGATAAAGCCTGTGGTTCCAGCTAATGGGAAGACTGAGGCAGAGGGATTGCCTGAATCAAGCAGATCGACATTGCGGTCATCATGAGCATGCCACTGCTCTCCAGTCTGGACAACAGAGTGAGACTGGCTAAAAAAAAAATAAATAAAGAATTGGGATTCAATTTTTTGATATAAATTCCAGCCAAAATTTTCATTATTTCTTTCTCTTTTTTTTTCTGAGTTGGTTTCTCACTCTGTGGCCCAGGCTAGAATGCAGTGGCATGCTCAAGGCTACCGCAACCAGGACCTACTGGGCTCAGGTGATCCTTCCCCCTCACCCTCCAAGTAGCTGGAACTACAGGTGTGCATCACCATGCCCAACTAAGATTTTCATTTTTATTGTAGAGAACAGATCTTACCAAATTGCCTAAACTTGTCTCAAACAACTGGACTCAGGGAATCCTCACACCTTGGCCTCCCAAAGTGCTGGCATGACAGGCGTGAGCCACCACAACTGGTCCACTTTTGTTTTAATGTATGTTTTAACTGGGTGAGGTGACTCAAGCCTGTCATTCCAGCACAATGACAGGCAGAGGCAAGAGGATTGCCTGAGCCCAGGGGTTCAAGACCAGACTGGGCAACATGATGAGACCTCAGTTATAATGAAAAGAAAACTAGGCAGGCATGGTGGGGCATGCCTGTATTTCCACCTATTATAAGCTAAAATCTCTAGTTCCAGTTACTGGGAAGACTGAGGCAAAGGGATCTCTGAGTCAAGAACCGAGGTTACAGTGACCATGAGTATGCCACTGCACTCCATCATGGCCAATAGAGTGAGACTGGCAAAAAAATAAAATAAAATAAAGAATTAGGATTCAGTGTTTTGATATTAATTCCAGCCAAATCTTTCTTTCTTTCTTTTTAAGAGTTTGGTTCTCATTCTATTGCTTAGGCTAGAATGCAGTGGCATGCTCAAGGCTACTGCACCCACGACCTAATGGGCTCAGGAGATCCTTCCACCCCACCCTCCAAGTAGCTGGAATGACAGGCGTGCACTACCATGCCCGGCTAAGATTTGTAATTTTTTTGTACAGAGGAAGTCTCACCAAATTGACCAAACTTATCTGCAACACCTGAACTCAGGCTATCCTCTCACCTTGACCTGCCAAAATACTGGGACGACAAGCATGAGCCACCATGCTTGGCCCATTTTTTTCTTCTTTAGTTTTAAAATGACTGCTTTAACTGGGAGAAGTGGCCCACGCCTGGCATCTCAGCACTTTGGCAGGCAGAGGTGAGAGGATTGCCTGAGCCCAGGGCTTTAAGACCAGCCTGGGTAACTAAGCAAGACCTCTGCTCTATAATAAATAAAACAACTAGCCAGACATGGTTGTGCATGCCTCTATTTCCAGCTACTTTGTAGGCTAAGCCTGTAGTTCCAGCTACTGGGAAATCTGAGGCAGAGGGACTGCCTGAGACAAGCAGACCGAGGCTGCGGTGACCATGAGCATGCCACTGCTCTCCAGTCTGGACAACAGAGTAAGACTGGCTAAAAAAAAAAAAATTAAAGAATTAGGATTCAGTTTTTGATGTAAAATTCCAGCCAAAATTTTCATTCATTCTTTCTTTCTTTTTTCTGAGTCGGTTTCTTACTCTATTGCCCAGACTGGAATGCAGTGGCATGCTCAAGGATACCGCATCCATGACCTATGGGCTCAGGAGATCCTTCCGCCTCACCCTCCAAGTAGCTGGAACTACAGCGTGTGCCACCATGCCCTGCTAATATTTTGTTTTTTATTGTAGTGACGAGTTCTCACTCAATTGCCCAAACTAGTCTTGAACACCTAGACTCAAGCTATCCTCTCACCTTGACCTCCCAAAGTGTTGGGATGACAGGCAAGAGCACGAAGCCCAGCCCTTTTTCTTTATTTTTAAAATGTCCACTTTAGGTGGGTGAGGTGGCTCATGCCTGTCATCCCAGCAACTTGGCAAGCAGAGTCGAAAGATTTCATGAGCCGAAGGCTTTGAGACCAGCCTAGACAACTAGGCAAGATCGCTGATCTACAATAAAGAAAACAATTAGCCAGGAACAGTGGTGCATGCCTGTATTTCCAGCTACTTTGTAGGCCAAAGCCTGTAGCTCCAGATACTGGGAAGACTGTGGCAGAAGGAGCTCCTGAGTCAAGCTGACTGAGTCTGTCATGGCAATGAGCATGCCACTGCTCTTCAGCCCGGACAATAAAGTGAGAATGGCTAAATTTTAAAAAATTAAAAAATTAGGATTCCATTTTTTCGATATAAATTCCAGGTAAATAATTCACACTTTCTTTCTTTTTTTTCTAAGTCAGGTTCTCACTCTGTTGCCCAGTCTGGAATCCAATGGCATGCTCATGACCACCGCAAGCTCGACCTACTTGGCTTAGGCGATCCTTCCACTTCATCCTACATGTAGCTGGAACTACAAGTGAGAACCACTATGCCCTGCTAACATTTTAATTTTTATTGCAGAGTTGAGATCTCACCAATTTGCCCAAAATGGTCTTGAACAAAATGGTCTTGAACTCCAAAAGTGCTGGGATGACAGGTGTGAGTCACCATGCCTGGCAAAATTGTTTTTTTAAATTTCTGCTTTAGCTAGGTGAGGTGGTTCACAACAGTCATCCCAGCACTTTGGCAGGCAGTGAGCGAAATGATTACCTGAGCCCAGGGGCTTGAGACCAGCCTGAAAACTTGACGAGATCTTAGCTCTACAATGAATAAAAAAGTAAGCAGGCATGGAGGTGCATGCCTGTAAATCCAGCTACTTTGTAGGCTAAAGCCTATAGTTCCAGCTACTGGGAAAATTGAGGCAGAACGATCTCCTGAGCACAGAATGGAGTCTATGGTGGCCATGAGTGTGCTACTGCACTCCACCCTGGGCAACAGAGTGAAGCTGGCAAAAAAAATTTAAAGAATTAGTATTCAATTTTTTGATGTAAATTCCAGCCAAATCTTGCTTTCTTTATTTTTATGACTCAGGTTATCACTGTGTTGCTCAGGCTGAAATGCAGTGGCATGCTCAAGGCCACCCCAGCCTCAACCTATTGAGCTCAGGAGATCCTTCCACCTCACCCTCCAAGTAGCTGGAACTACACGCATGTGACACCATGCCTGGCTAATATTTTGATATTTACTGTAGAGACGAGGTCTCACCAAATTGCCCAAACTGATCTTGAACACCTGGACTCAGGCAATCCTCTCACCTTTGCCTCCCAAAGTACTGGGATGAGAGGCATGAATCACCATGCCCAGCCTTTTTTTTATTTTTAAAATATCCATTTTAGTTGGGCTAGTAGGCTCATGCATGTCATCCCTGCATTTTAGCAGACAGCAGTTTGAAGATTGCTGGAGCCCAGGTCTTCAAGATCAGTCTGGGCAACTAGGCAAGACCTCTGCTCTACAATAAATAAAACAACTACCCGGGCATTGTGGTAAATGCCTGTATTTCAAGCTACTCTGTAGGTTAAAGCCTGTAGTTCCAGCTGCTGTGAAGACTGAGTCAGAAGGTTCGCCTGAGCAAAGCTGACCGAGGTTACGGTGTCCATGAGCATGCCACTCCTCTCCAGACTGGGCAACAGAGTGAGATTTGCTGGAAAAAAAAAATTCAGATTCAATTTTTTGATGTAGATTCCAGTCAAATATTACTTTCTTTGTTTTTATGAGTTGCGTTCTCACTGTGTTGCTCACGTTCGAATGCAGTGGCAAGTTCAAGGCCATGGCAGCCTTGAATTTTGGACTCAGGCGATCCTTCTGACTCACCCTCCTAGGAGCTGGCTCTACAGGCGTGTGCCACCATGCCCAGCTAATATTTTGATTTTTATCGTAGAGACAAGGTCACACCAAATTGCTTAATCTTGTCTTCAACACCTGGACTCAGGCAATCCTCTCACATTGGCCTCCCAAAGTGCTGTGATGACAGGCATGAGCCACCACACCTGGCCTTTTTTTTATTTTTAAAATGTCCCTTTTAGCTGGGTGATGTGACTCACACATGTCATCCCAGCATTTTGGAAGGCAGAGGCGAGAGGATTGCCTTAGCCCAAGGTTTCAAGACCAGCCTGGGCAACTAGGTAAGACCTCTGCTCTACAAAAAGTAAAACAACTAGCCAGGCATGGTGGTGTATGCCTGTATTTCCAGCTACTTTGTAAGCTAAAACCTGTAGTTCCAGCTACTGAGAAGACAGAGGCAGAAGGATCAGGTGAACCAAGCACACCAAGTCTTCGGTGGCCATGAGCATGTCCCTGCACTCCAGCCAGGGCAACAGAATGAGACTGGCTAAAGAAAAAATATTAAAGAATTCAGATGAAATTTTTGATATACACTCCAATCAAATCATTCATTCTTTCTTCTTTTTTTCTGAGTCAGGCTCCCACTTTCTTGCCCAGGCTGGAATGCAGTGTCATGCTCAAGGTCACTGCAGCCTGGACCTAGTTGGCTCAGGCAGTCCTTCCGCCTCACACACCAAGTAGCTGCAACTGCAGGCATGCGCCATTCTGCCCGGCTAATACTTTGATTTTTATTGTAGAGACGAGGTTGCACCAAATTGTCCAAACTGGTCTCGATCACTTGGACTCAGGCAATCCTCTCACCTTGTCTTCCCAAAGTGCTGCAATGACAGGCATGAGCCAGACGCCAGACCCTTTTCCTTTTATTCTTTTGAAAATGTTCACTTTAGCTGTGTGAGGTGGCTCATGCCTGTCATCACAGTACTTTGGGGACAGTATTGCCTGAGCCTAGGGCTTTGAGACCAGCCTTGACAACAAGGCAAGACC
The DNA here is from genome assembly GCF_000164805.1 of Carlito syrichta. Taxonomy (NCBI): domain Eukaryota; kingdom Metazoa; phylum Chordata; class Mammalia; order Primates; family Tarsiidae; genus Carlito; species Carlito syrichta. The sequence continues at coordinate 30,017 of NW_007252831.1, forward strand.
TCTACGCTACAATAAATACAACAATTAGCCAAGAATGGTGGTGCATTCCTGTATTTCCAGTTACTTTGTAGGCTAAAGCCTATAATTTCAGTTACTGGGAAGACTGAGGCCGAAGGATCACCTGAGCTTAGCAGACCAAGGCTGCAGTGTCCATGAGCATGCCACTGCCCTTCAGTCTGGGCAACAGAGTGTGACAGGCAAAAAAATGTTAAATTAAAGAATTAGAATTTAATTTATTGATGTAAATTCCCACCAAATCTTTCTTTCTTTCTTTTTCTGAGTCAGGTCCTCACTCTGTTGCCCAAGCTGGAATGCAGTGGCATGCTCATGGCCACTGCAACATTGACCTACTGCACTCAGGAAATCCTTCCACCTCACCCTCCAAGTAGGTGGAAAGACAGGGTTGTACCACCCTGCTGGCTAATATTTTTACTTTTATTTTAGAGACAAAGTCTCACCAAATCGCTCAAAGTGGTCTTCAACAGCTGGACTCGGGCAATCTTCAAACCTTGGCTTCCCAAAGTACTTGGATGACAGGCGTGAGTCACCACACCCAGCCCTCTGTTTTTATTTTGCTTGCAGCTTTAACTGGGTGAGATGACTCATGCCTGTCATCCTAGTACTTTGGCAGTCATTGGCTAGAGCATTGCCTAAGCCCAGGGGGTCGACACCAGCCTGGACACTTGAGGACACCTTATCTCTACAATGAATAAAAAAGTAAGCAGGCATGGTGGTGCATGCCTGTATTTCCAGCTACTTTGTGGGCTAAAGCCTGTAGTAGCTGCTACAGGGAAGACTGAGGCAGAAGGATCTCCTGAGCTCAGAATTGAGGCTATGGTGGCCATGAACAAGCCACTGCATTCCAGTCTGAGCAACAGATTAAACTGGCAAAAAAAATTAAAGAATTAGAATTCAATTTTTTGATATAAATTCTAGCCAAATCTTTCTTTTTATGAGTCAGATTCTCACCGTGTTGCTTGGGTGGCAATGTAGTGGCACACTTAAGGCCACCCTTGCCTCGACCTATTAGTCTCAGTGATCCTTCTGCCTCACCCTGCAAGAAGCTAGAACTACAGGTGTGCACCACCCATGCCCTGCTAATATTTTGATTTTTATTGTAGAGACGAGGTCTCACCAAACTGCCCAAACTAATCTCGAGCACCTGGACTCAGGCAATCTTCTTACCTTGGCCTCCCAAACTGCTAGGATGACAGCCATAATCAACCATGCCCAGCCCTTTTAAAATTTTTTTAATATATCCGCTTTAGCTGGGTGAGGTGGCCCACGCCTGTTATCCCAGCACTTTGGCATGCAGAGGTGAGAAGATTGCCTTAGCCCAGGGCTTCGAGACCAGCCTGGGCAACTAGACATGATCTCTGCTCTACAATAAATAAAACAACTAGCCAGACATGGTTGTGCATGCCTGTATTTCCAGTTGCTTTGTGGCTAATACTTGTAGTTCCAGCTATTTGGAAGACTGAGGCAGAAGGATCGCCTGAGCCAAGTAGACCAAGACTGTGGTGGCCATGAGCATGACCCTGGTCTCCAGACTGGGCAATAGAGTGAGACCGTCAAAAAAAATGTAAAGAATTAGGATTCTACTTTTTGATATAAATTCCAGCCAAATCTTTCATTCTTTCTTTTTTTTCTGATTCAAGTTCTCACTCTGTGGCCCAGGCTAGAATGCAATAGCATGCTCGCGGCCACCGCAGCCTCGATGTACTGTGCTTAGGCAATCCTGCCACCTCACCCTCCAGGTAGCTGGAACTGCAATCAGGCGCCATCATGCTTGGATGATATTTTGATTTTTATTATAGAGACGCAATCTCACCAAATTTCTCAAACTGGCCTCAAACACCTGGACTCAGGCAATCCTCTCACCTTGGTCTCTCAAAGTGCTTGGATGACAGGTGTGGGTCACCACACATAGGCCAATTTTTTAGTTTTTAAATATCTGCTTTAACTGGGTGAGGTGGCTCATGACAGTTATCGAAGCACTTTGGCAGGCAGAGGTGAGATGATTGCCTGAGCCCAAGGGTTCGAGACCAGTCTGGAAACTTGACAAGATCTTAGCTCTACAATGAATAAAAAAGTAGGCAGCCATGGTGGTGCACACCTGTAATTCCAGCTACTTTTCAGGCTGAAGTCTGTAGTTCCTGCTACTGGGAAGACTGAGGCAAAAGAATCTCCTAAGCCCAGAACGGAGGTTACGGTGGACATGAGTATGTCACTGCACTCCAGCCTGGGCAACAGAGTGAGACTGGCAAAAAAAAATTAAAGAATTAGGAATCAATTTTTTAATGTAAATTCCAGCCAAATCTTTCTTTCTTTCTTTCTTTCTATGACTCAGATTATCACTGTGCTGCTCAAGCTGGAATGCAGTGGCATGCTCAAGGCCACCAGAGCCTTGACCTATTGGGCTCAGGTGATCCATCCACCTCACCCTCCAAGTTGCTGGAATTACACATGTGCTAACCCATGCCTGACTAATATTTTGATTTTTATTGTACATATGAGGTATTACCAAATTGCCCAAACTGGTGTCAAACACCTGGACTCAAGCTGTCTTCTCACCTTGTTATCCAAAAGTGCTGGGATGACAGGCATGAGCTACCACACCCAGCCTCTTTTTTTTATTTTTAAAATGTCTGTTTTAGCCAGGTGAGTTGGGTCACACATGTCATCTCAGCATTTTGTCAGGCAGAGGCTTGAGGATTGCCGGAGCCCAGGGCATTGAGACCAGTCTGGGCAATTAGGCAAGATCTCTGCTCTACAATAAATACAACTAGTCCTACATGGTGGTGCATGACTGTATTTCCAGCTGCTTTGTAGGCTAAAACCTGTAGTTCCAGCTACTGCGAAGACTGAGGCAGAAGGATCAGGGCAGCCAAGCAAACCGAGGCTGCAGTGACCATGAGCATGCCCCTACTCTCTAACCTGGGAAACAGAATGAGACTGACTAAAGGAAAAAAAAATTAAAGAATTTGGATTCAATTTTTTGATATAAATTCCAACCAAATCTTTCTCTCTTTTTTCCTGAGTCAGGTTCCCACTCTGTTGCCCAGGCTGGAATGCAGTGTCATGCTTAAGGCCACCGCAACCTGGACTTAATTGACTCAGGAGATCCTTCTGCCTCATGCACCAAGTAGCTGCAACTGCAGGCATGTGCCACCATGCCTGGCTAATACTTTGATTTTTATTGTAGAGATGAGGTCTCACCAATTTGCCCAAACTGGTCTCGAACACCTGGACTCAGGCAATCCTCTTACCTTGTCCTCCCAAAGTTCTGGGATGACAGGCATGAGCCAGATGCCAGGCCCTTTTTCTTTTTGAATTTTTAAAATTTCCACTTTAGCTGGGTGAAGTGGCTCACGACTCTCATCACAGTACTTTGGCAGGCAGAGGGGAGAGTATTGCTCGAGTCCAGGGCTTTGAGAACATCCTCAGAAACAAGGCAAGACCTCTGCTCTACAATAAATAAAACAAGTGTCTGGGAATGGTTGTGCATGCCTATATTTCCAGCTACTTTGTAGGCTAAAGTCTATAATTTTAGCTACTGGGAAGACTGATGCCGAAGGATTGCTTGAGTTTAGCAGACCAAGGCTGCCATGGCCATGACTATGCCACTACTCTCCTGCCTGGGTAACAGAGTGTGACAGGATAAAAAAAATTAAATTAAAGAATTAGGATTCAATTTTTTGATGTAAATTCCAACCAATTCTTTCTTCTTTCTTTCTTTTTCTGAGTCAGGTCCTCACTCTGTGGCCCAAACTGGAATGCAGTGGCATGCTCACAGCCACCGCAACATTGACCTACTGTGCTCAGGTGATCCTTCCACCTCACCCTCCAAGTAGGTGGAAAATATTAGCCTCCAGGCTAATATTTTGATTTTTATTTTAGAGGCGAGGTCCCACCAAATTGCCCAAACTGGTCTTTAACACCTGGACTCAGGCAATCCTCTCAGCTTGGTCTCCCAAAGTGCTTGGCTGAAAGGTGTGAGCCACCACATCCAGCCCAATTTTTAAAAAAATGTCAGCTTTAACTGGGTGAGGTGGCTCATGACAGTCATCAAAACACTTTGGCAGGCAGAGGTGAGATGATTGCCAGAGCCCAAGGGTTCAAGACCAGTCTGGAAACTTGACAAGATCTTAGCTCTACAACGAACAAAAAAGTAGGCCAGCATGGTGGTGCATGCCTGTAATTCCAGTTACTTTTTAGGCTAAAGTCTGTAGTTCCTGTTACTGGGAAAGCTGACACAGAAGGATCCCCTGAGCCCAGAACTGAGGCTACAGTGGCCATGAGTATCCCACTGTTCTTCAGCCTGGGCAACAGAGCGAGACTGGCAAAAAAATTTAAAGAATGAGTGTGCAATTTTTTATATAAATTCCAGCCAAATCTTTCGTTATTTTTATGACTCAGGTTATCACTGTGTTGCTCAGGCTAGAATGCAGTGGCATGCTCAAGGCCACTGCAGACTCGACTTATTGGGCTCGGGTGATCCTTCCGCCTCACCCTGCTAGTAGCTGGAACTACACGTGTGTGAACCCACGTCCGGCTAAGATTTTCATTTTTATTGTAGAGATGAGCTCTTACCAAATTGCCCAAACTGGTGTCGAACACCTGGACTCAGGCAATCCTCTCACCTTGGTCTCCCAAAGTGCTGGGGTGACAGGTATGAGCCACCATGCCTGGCCTTTTTTTAATTTTTAAAATGTCTGTTTTAGCCAGGTGAGTTGGCTCACGCATGTCATCCCAGCATTTTGGCAGGCAGAGGCTTGAGGATTGCCATAAACCAGGGCTTCAAGACCAGCCTGGGCAACTAGGCAAGACCTCTGCTCTACAGTAAATAAAACAACTAGCTGGGCATGGTGGTGCATGCCTGTATTTCCAGCTACTTTGTAGGTGAAAGCCTGTAGTGCCAGCTACTAGAAACATTGAGGCAGAAGGATCGCCTGAGCAAAGACAACCAAGCCTGGGGAAGCCATGAGAATGCCACTGCTCTCCAGCCTCTGTTGCTCTCCAGCAACAGAGTGAGACTTGCTGAAAAAATAAAGAATTAGGTTTCAATATTTTGATGTAAATTGCAGTCAAATCTTTCTTTTTTTCTTTTTATGAATCGTGGTCTCACTGTGTTACTCAAGCTATAATGCAGTGGCACGTCAAAGCCACTGCAGCCTTGACTTATTGGGCTCAGGTGATCCTTCTGCCTCACCCTCCAAGTAGCTGAAACTATAGGCGTGTGCCAGCATGCTTGGCTAATATTTTGACTTTTATTGTAGAGACAAGGTCTCACCAAATTGCCCAAACTGTTCTCGAACACCTAGACTCAGGCAATCCTCTCACCTTGGTCTCCCAATGTACTGTGATGACAAGTGGGAGCCACCACGCCTGGCCTTTTTTTAATGTCCATTTTAGCTAGGGGAGGTGGCTCACACATGTCATCCCAGCACTTTGGCAGGCAGTGGTGAGAGTATTGCCAGAGCACAGGGCTTTGAGACCAGTCTAGGCATCTAGGCAAGACCTCTGGTCTACAAAAAGTAAAACAACTAGCTGGGCAGGTTGGTGCATGCCTGTATTCCAGCTATTTTGTAGGTTCAAGCCTGTAGGTCCAGCTACTGGGAAGACAGAGGCAGAAGAATCGGCTGAGCCACACTGACTGAGTCTGAGGTGGTCATTAGCATACCACTGCACTCCAATATGGGCAAGAGCGTGAGACTGGCTATAAAAAAATTAAATTAAAGAATTACGATTTAATTTTGTGATGTAAATTCCTGCCAAATCTATCTTTTTTCCTTCCTTCCTTCCTTCCTTCCTTCCTTCCTTCCTTCCTTCCTTCCTTCCTTCCTTCTTTCCTTTCTTTCTTTTTCTGAGTTGGGTTGTCACTCTGTTGCTGAGACTGGAATGCAGTGGCACGCTCAAGGTAACCGTATCCTGGACCTACTGTGCTCAGGCAATCCTTCCACTTCACCGTCCAAGTAGCTGGAACTACATGCACGCACCACCATGCACCACCATCTTTATTGTAGAGATGAAGTCTCACCAAATTTCCCAAACTGGCCTCGAACACCTGGACTCAGGCAATTCTCTCACTGTGGCCTCCCAAAGTGCTGAGATGACAGGTATGCCATGCTCAGCCTTTAAAAAATGTTTATTTTAAAAGTTTTTGTTTTAGCTGGGTGAGGTGCCTCACGCATATCATCCCAGCACTTTGGCAGGCAGAGGGGAGAGGATTTCTGGACCCCAGGGTTTTGAGACAAACCTGGGTAACTATGCAAGACCTCTGCTGTACAATAAATAAAACAACTATCCGGGCATTGTGGTGCATGCCTGTATTTCCAACTACTCTGTAGTTTAAAGCCTGTAGTTCCAGCAACTGAGAAGACTGAGTCAGAAAGATTGCCTGAGGCAAGCCGACTGAGGTTGCGATGTCCATGAGCATGCCACTGCTCTCCAGCCTGGGCAACAGAGTGACACTTGCTGGAAAATATAATAAAGAATTCAGATTCAATTTTTTGATGTAAATTACAGCCAAATCTTTCTTTCTTCCTTTTTATGAGTTGGGTTCTCACTGTGTTGCTCAGGCTGGAATGCAGTGGCATGCTCAAGGCCACTGCAGCCTCAAATTTTGGACTCAGGCGATCCTTCTGCGACACCCTCCAAGTAGCTGGGTCTACAGGCATACACAACCATGTCTGGCTAATATTTTTATTTTTATTGTAGAGATGAGGTCTTACCTAATTGCCTAAAATGGTCTTGAACACCTGAACTCAGGCAATCCTCTCACCTTGGCCTCCCAAAGTGCTGTGATGACAGGCATGAGCCACCACACCTGGGCTTTTTTTTTTATTTTTAAATTTTCCGTATTAGTTTGGTGAGGTGGCTCACGCATGTCATCCTAGCACTTTGACAGACAGAGGCGAGAGGATTGCCGGAGCCCACCTGGGCAAGTAGGCAAGACTTCTGCTCTACAATAAATAAAACAACTAACCAAGCATGGTGGTGCATACCTCTATTTCCAGCTACTTTGTAGGTTAAAGCCTGTAATTCCAGCTACTGGGAAGACAAAGGTAGAAGGATCGCCTGAGCCAAGCAGATTGAGACTGCGGTGCCCATGAGCATGACACTGCTCTCCAGCCTGGGCAACAGAGTAAGACTGGCATAAAAAAATTAAAGTATTAGGATTCAATTCATTGATGCAAATTTCAGCCAAATCTTTCTTTCTTTCTTTTTTTGAGTCAGGTTCTCACAGTGTTGCTCAGGCTAGAATGCAGTGGGATGCCCAAGGCCACCGCAGTCTTGAATTTTGATACTTCCACCTCATCCTCCAAGTAATTGGAACTGCAGGCATGGACCAACCAGTCCAGATAATATTTTCATTTTTATTGTAGAGATGAGGTCTCACCAAATTGCCCAAACTGGTCCCAAATGCCTGTACTCAGGCAATCCTCTCAACTTGACCACCCAAACTGCTGAGATGACAGGCTTGAGCCACCACGCCTGACCCTCTTTTTTTTTCTAAATGGCTGCTTTAACTGGGCGAGGTGGCTCCCACCTGTCATTCCAGCACTTTGGCAAGAAGAGGCGAGAGGATTGCCTGAACCCAGGGATTCGAGACCAGTCTGGGCAACTTGATGAGACCTCAGCACTACAGTGATTAAAAAACTAGGCGGACATGGTGGTTCATTCCTGTATTTCCTGCTGCTTTGTAGGCTAAAGCTGTAATTCCAGCTCCTGGGAAGACTGAGGCAGAAGGATATTCTGAGCCCATGCCACTGCACTCCAATCTGGGCAACAGAGTGAGACTGGCAAAAAATAAAGAAAGAATTGGGATTCAAGTTTTTGATGTAAATTTCAACTAAATCTTTCTTTCCTTTTTTTTCTCAGTTGGGTTCTCACTCCGTTGCTCAGGCTGGAAAGTGGTGACACACTGAAGGCAACCACAGCCTCGACCTACTGGGTTCAAGCGATTTTTCTGCCTAATCCTCTAAGTAGCTGCAACTACAGGTGTGTGCCACCATACTAGGCTACTATTCTGATTTTTTTGTAGAAACGAGGTCTTGCCAAATTGCCCAAACTGGTCATGAACACTTGGACACAGGCAATCCTCTTACCTTGGCCTCCCAAAGTTCTGGGATGACAGATATGATCCACCATGCCCACTTTTTTAAAAAAAATTTTTTAAATGTCCACTTTAGCTGTTTGAGGTGTCTCACACCTGTCATCCCAGCACCTTGGCATGAAGAGGTGAGAGGATTGCCTGAGCTCAGGTCTTCAAGACCAACCTAGGCAAGTAGGCAAGACCTCTGCTCTACAATAAATATAACAACTAACCAGGCATGGTGGTGCATGCCTGTATTTCCAGCTACTTTGTAGGCTAACGCCTCCAGTTCCAGCTACCGGGAAGACTGAGGCAGAAGGATTGGGTGAGCCAAGCATATCGAGACTGAGGTGGCCATGAGCATGCTCCTACACTGCAGCCTGGGCAACAGAATGAGACTGGCTAAAAAAAGAAAAATGAATGAATTCGGATTCAATTTTTTGATATAAATTCCAACCAAATCATTGATTCCTTCTTTCTTTTTTTTTGAGTCAGGTTCTCACTCTGTTGCCTAGGCTGGAATGTAGTGTCACGCTCAAGGCCACCGCAGTCTGGAACTATTCGGCTCAGGCGATCCTTTTGCCTCATACACCAAGTAGCTGCAACTGCAAGCATGCATCACTCTGCCGTGGTAATACTTTGATTTTTATTGTAGAGACGAGGTCTCACCACATTGCCCAAACCGGTCTCAAACACCTGGACTCAGGTCATCCTCTCACATTGGCCTCCCAATGTGCTGGGATGACAGGCATGAGCCACCACGCCACCCCTCTTTTTTTGTTTTTAATATCAGCTTTAACTGGGTGAGGTGGCTCATGTCTGTCATTCCAGTATTTTGACTGGCAGAGGTGAGAGGATTGCCTTCGGCCAAGGGTTTAACACCAGCCTGGAAACTTGAGGAGACCTATGTCTACAATGAATAAAAAAGTATGCGGGCATGGTGGTGCATGCCTGTATTTCCAGCTTCTGTGTAGGCCAAAGCCTGTAGTTCTAGCCATTGGGAAGACTAAGGCAGAAGGATAGGCTGAGTCAAGCAGACTGAGGTTGCAGTGGACATGTCATGACACTGCTCTCCAGCCTGGGCAACAGAGTGAGACTGGTTAAAAAAAATTAAAGAATTAGGATTCCATTTTTTAAATATAAATTCCAGTCAAATGTTTTATACAGTCTTTCCGTTTTTTTCTGAGTCGGGTTCTCACTCTGCTGTCTAGGCTGGAATGCAATGGCATGGACATGGGCACCGCTGCCTCAACCTACAGGGCTCAGGTGATCCTTCCACCTCACCCTCCAAGTAACTGGAACTAAAGGCATGTACCACCATGCCCAGCTAATATTTTTACTTTTACTCTACAGAGGAAGTTTCACCAAATTGCCCAAACTGTTCTCAAACACTTGGACTCAGACAATCCTCTCACCTTGGCCTTTCAAAGTGCTGGGATGACAGGTATAAGCCACCACACCCAGCCTTTTTTTTATTTTTTAAATGTCCGTTTTAGTTGGGTGAGTTGGCCAACGCCAGAATTTGGCAGGCAGAGGTGATAGGATTGCTGGAGCCCAGGGCTTTGAGACCAGCCTGGGAAACTAGGCAAGACTTGTGCTCTACAGTAAATAAAACAACTAGCTGGTCATGGTGGTGCATGCCTGTATTTCCAGCTACTTTGTAGGGTAAAGCCTATAGTTCCAACTACTCAGAAAACTGAGGCAGAAGGATCACCTGAGCAAAGCCGACTAAGGCTGTGGTGGCCATGAGCATGTTACTGCTCTCCAGCCTGGGAAACAGAATGAGACTTGCTGAAAAAAAATAAAGAATTAGGATTCAATTTTTTAATGCAAATTCCAGTCAAATATTTCTTTCTTTTTATGAGTCGGAGTCTCACTGTGTTGCTCCGGCTGGAATGCAGTGGCACACTCAAGGCCACTGCAGCCTCGACCTAATGGGCTCAGGTGATTCTTCCACTCACCCTCCAAGTAGCTGGAATTACAGGTGTGCTCCACCATGCCCAGGTAATATTTTGATTTTTATTGTAGAGATGAGTTCTCACAAAATTGCTGAAACTGGTCTTGAAAACCTCACTCATGCAATCCTCTCACCTTGGCCTCCCGAAGTTCTGTGATAACAGATGTGACCCAGCATGCCTGGATTTTTTTTCAATTTGTAAAATGTCCATTTTAGCTTGGTTAGGTGGCTCACACATGTCATCCCAGCACTTTGGCAGGCAGAGGGGAGAGGATTCCCAGAGCCCAGGGCTTCGAAAGCAGTCTGGGCAACTAGACAAGACCTCTGCTCTACAATAATTATAACAACTAGCCGAGCAGGTTGGTGCATGCCTGTATTTCCAGCTATTTTGTAGGTTAAAGCCTGTATTTCCAGCTTCTGGGAAGACTGAGGCAGAAGGATCACCTGAGCCAAGCCGATCCAATCTGCAGTGGTCATGAGCATGCTGTTGTACTTCAGCATGGGCAACAGCATGAGACTGGCTAAAAAAATAAAATAAATTAAAGAATTAGGATTTAATTTTTTGATGTAAATTGTAGCCAAATATTTCTTTCTTTCTCTCTCTCTCTGTCTTTCTTTCTTTTTTTGAGTCGGGTTTTCACTCTGTTGCTCAGGCTGGAATGCAGTAGAACACTCAAGGTAACTCAAACCTGGACCTACTGTGCTCAGGTGATCCTTCCACTTCACCCTCCAAGTATCTGGAAATACAAGTGTGTGCTACCATGATTGGCTAATAGTTTGAATTTTATTGAAGAGATGAAGTCTCACGAAATTGTCCAGGCTGGTCTCAAACACCTGGACTCAGGCAATCCTCTCACCTTGGCCTCCCAAAGTTCTGGGATGACATGCCTGGCACTTTTCTTTTATTTTTAAAAGTGTCCGCTTTAGCTGGGTGAGGTGGCTCATGCCTGTCATCCCAGCACCTTGGCAGGCAGAGGCAATAGGATTGCCTGAGCCCAGGGCTTCGAGACCAGCCTGGGCATCTAACAAGACCTCTGCTCTACAATAAATAAAACAACTCGCCAGGCATGGTGGTTCATGCTTGTATTTCCAACTGCTTTGTAGGCCAAAGCCTGTACTTCCAGCTATTGGGAATACTGAGGCAGAAGGAACGGCCGAGCCTAGCAAACTGAGGCTGCAGTGGCCATGAGCATGCCACTGCTCTCCAGCATGGGCAACAGAGTGAGACAACCAAAAAAAAAGAAAGTCAAAGAATTAGGATTCAATTTTTTGATGTAAATTACAACCAAATCATTCATTCATTCTTTTTTTTTTTTTTCCTGACTTGGGTTCTCACTCTGTTACCCAGGCTAGAATATAGTGACAAGCACATGGCCACTGCAGCCTTGACTTACTGGGCTCAGGCAATCGTTCCACCCTCAACTGCCAAATAGCTGGAACTATAGTCGTGCACCTCCTGGCTAATATTTTGATTTTTATTGTAGAGATGCGATTTCACAAATTTGCCCAAATAAGTCTCAAACACCACGATTCAGGCAATCCTCTCACCTTGGCCTTCCAAAGTGCTGGGATGACCAGCATGAGCCACCACGTCTGGCTCTCTTTCTTTTTTTTAATGTCTGCTTTAAGTGGGCGAGGTGGCTCATGCCTGTCATCCCAGCATTATGACAGGCAGAGGTGAAATGATTGCCTGAACCCAGGGTTTCGATTCCAGCCTGGGCAACTTGATGAGACCACAGCTCTACAATGAATAAAAAAGTAGGTGAACATGGTGGGGCACGCTTGTATTTCGAGCTACTTTGTAGGCCAAAATCTGCAGTTCCAGCTACTTGGAAGACTGAGGCAGAAGGATGACCTGAGTTAAGCCGACAGAGGCTGTTGTAGAAATGTGCATGCCACTGCTCTCAAGCCTGGGCAACAGAGTGAGACTAGCTAAAAAAAAATTAAAGAATTAGGATACAATTTTTTATATAAATTCCAGCCAAATCTTTCATACTTTCTTTTTTTTTTGAGTTAGATTCTCACTCTATTGCCCACGGTGGAATGCAGTGGCACACTCATGGCCACTGCAACCTCGACCTGCTGAACTCAGGCAATCTCGACCTGCTGGAACTACAGGCGTGCATCACCATGCCCAGCTAATATTTTGACTTTTGTTGTAGAGACGAGGACTCACCAAATTGCCAAAACCGGTCTCAAAAACCTGCACTCAGGCAATCCTCTCACCTTGGCTTCCCATAGTGCTATGATGACAAGCGTGACCCACCATGCCCACCTGGCATTTTTTCATTTTTATTTTTTAAATGTCCATTTTACCTGGGTCAGGTGGCTCACACATGTCACCTCGGCAATTTGGAGGGCAGAGGCGAGAGGATTGCCAGAGCCCAGGCATCGAGACCAACCTGGTCAACTAGGCAAGACCTCTGCTCTGCAATAAATAAAACAACTAACCAGGAAGGTTGGTGCATGCCTGTATTTCCAGCTATTTTGTAGGTTAAAGCCTGTAGTATCAGCTACTGGGAAGACTGAGGCAGAAGGATCATGCGAGCCAAGCCGATCCAGTCTGCAGTGTTCATGAGCATGCCACTGCACTCCAGCATGGGCAACAGCATGAGACGGCTAAAAATTAAAAGTAAATTAAAGAGTTAGGATTTAATTTTTTGATGTAAATTCCAGCCAAATCTATCTTTCTTCCTTCCTTCCTTCCTTCCTTCCTTCCTTCCTTCCTTCCTTCCTTCCTTCCATCCTTCCTTTCTTTCTCTTTTTCTTTCTTTCTTTCTTTTTCTGAGTCGCATTGTCACTCTGTTTCTTAGGCTGGAATGCAGTGGCACCCTCAAGGTAACTGTAGCCTGGACCTACTAACTCATGAGATCCTTCTGCCTCACCCTCCAAGTAGCTGGAACACGTATGTGCCACAATGTCTGGCTAATATTTTGATTTTTATTGTACAGACGAGATCTCACCAAATTTCCCAAACTGATCTCAAACACCTGGATTCTGGCAATCCTCTCAACTTGGCCTCCCAAAGTGTTGGGATGACAGGCATGAGTCACCATGCCTGGGTTTTTTAAAAAATTTTAACGTGTCTGTTTTAGCTGGGTGAGGTGGTTCACGCATGTCATCCCAACACTTTGGCAGACAGAGTCGAGAAGATTGCTGGATCACAAGGCTGCGAGACCAGCCTGGACAACTAGGTAAGACCTCTGCTCTACAATAAATAAAACAACTAGATGGACAAGGTAGTGCATGCCTGTATTTCCATCTACTTTGTAGGCCAGAGCCTCTAATTTCAGCTACTGGGAAGACTGAGACAGAAGGATCGCCTGATCCAAGACAGAAGGATCGCCTGATCCAACCAAGCCTGCGGTGGTCGTGTGCATGCTATTGCTCTTTAGCCTGGGCAACAGAGTGAGACTGGCTAAAAAAATAAAATAAAGAATTTGGATTCCATTTTTTGATGTAAATTTCAGTCAAATCTTCCTTTCTTTCTTTTTATGAGTCGGGTTCTCATTATGTTTCTCAGGCTGGAATGCAGTGGCACGCTCAAGGTCACCACTGCGACTGACTGGGCTCAGGCAATCCTTCTGCCTCACCCTCCATGTATCTGGAACTACAGTCATGCAACACCCTGCTCAGCTAATATTTTGATTTTTATTGTAGAGACAAGATCTCACCAAGTTGTCCAAACCAGTCTCGAATGTCTGAACGTAGGCAAACCTCACACCTTGGCCTCCCAAAGTGCTGAGGTGACAGGCATGAGCCGCCACACCCTGTCCTCTTATTTTTTTTTAATGTCTGCTTTAAGTGGTTAAGTGGCTCACACCTGTCATCACACCATTTTGGCAATCAGAGGTGAGAGGATTACCTGAACTCGAGGGTTCGAGACCAGCCTGGGCAACTTGATGAGACCCCAGCTCTAAAATGAAAAGAAGCTATGTGGACAGGGTGGACCACGTCTGTATTCCCAGCTACTTTGTACGCTAAAGCCTGTAGTTCCAGCTACTGGGAATACTGAGGCAGAAAGTTCTCCTGAGCCCAGAACCTAGGTTACGGTGGATATGAGCATGCAACTGACTTCAACCTGGCAACAGAGTGAGATTGGCAAAAAATAAAAATAAATAAATAATTAAGGTTCAATTTTTGATGTAACTTCCAGACAAATCTTTCTTTCTTTTTATGAGTCGGGTTCTCACTGGGTTGCTCAGGTTGGAATGCAGTGGCACGCTCATGGTCGCTGCAGCCTCGACCTACTGAACTCTCCAAGTAGCTGGAACTACAGGCGTATGCCACTATGCCCGGCTAATATTTTGATTTTTATTTTAGAGACGAGCTCTCACCAAATTGCCCAAACTTGTCTTGAACTCCTGGACTCAGGCAATCCTCCCACCTTTGCCTCCCAAAGAGCTGGGATGACAGGCATGAGCCACCACGCCCTTTTAAAAAAATTTTAAAATGTACATTTTAGCTTGGTAAGCTGGTACTCACCTGTCATTCTAGCATTTTGGCAGGCAGAGGCGAGAGGATTGCCTGAGTCCAGGACTTCGAGACCAGCCTGGGCAACTAGGCAAAACCTCTGATCTACAATAAATAAAACAATTAGCTGTGCATCATGTGTATGCCTGTATTTCAAGCTACTTTATAGGCCAATGCCTGTAGTTTCAGCTTCTGGGAAGATTGAGGCAGGAGAATCGCCTAAGACAAGCAGAACAAGGCTGTGGTGGCCATGAGCATGCCACTGTTCTCCAACCAGGGAAACAGAGACCATCCCCCAAAATAATTAATTAATTAATTAATTTGGATTCAATTTTTGATATAAATTCCAGCCAAATCAATCATACTTTCTTTTTTTTTCTGATTTGGGTTGTCACTCTGTCGCCCAGGCTGGAGTGCAGTGGCACACTCATGGCCACCCCAGCATCAACCTGCTGGGCTGCAGAGATCCTCCTGCCACAGCCTTCCAAGTAGCTAGAACTGCAGGCACGTGCTACCATTCCTGGATGATTTTTTTATTTATTGTAGAGACAGGTCTTGCTAGGTTGCCCGGGCTGGTCTTGAACCCGCGGGCTCAGGCAATTGCTTCGCCTCAGCCTTCCAAAGTTCTGGGATTACAGGCTGATCTGATAAGCCCGAACTGAAAATATTTTTTGATATGTGAAATTGTTTATCTTATCAAACTGGAAAGAAGGCTGGTCTAAAAAACTAGAATAAATCTTTGACCTTCAGTGAACTATATAAACTTACTGTACTACACAACCATAAAAAAAAATTATATCCTTTGCAGCAAATGAATGCAGGTGGAAACCATCATTCTAAGTGAACTATCACAGAAACAAAAAAGTGAATACTGCATGTTCTCACTCATAAGTGCACCCTAAACATAGGGTACTAGAATATAAAAACAGGAACAAAAAACGCTGAACACTGCTAAAGGAGGGAGGGAGGGAAGGCTGATAAAGGGCACATAATCACCCACTGGGTACCATGTCAACTACCAGGAGGAGAGAGGGCAGGCTAGAAGCCCAAACTCCACCTGCATACAATTTACTTATGTGGCAAATCCTCGTGTGTGCCCTACAGCTTTAAAATAAAAAATATTAAATAAATAAAAACAATTTGCTATAATTATGGGAATTAGGTTTTAGTAGTGCCCATCCTCCATAGCACATTAAAATAAGCGACTCTTCCTGGTGTACAGGTTATGTACCTTACCAATCAAATCATAATCATGAGCCAGGAGTGACACCCATGCATCTGAATTTTTTAGAGCCCCCCAGATGACTCCAATGTGGAACCAAGTTTGAGGATCACTGTACTGATAGTAAATTCAGGTCCCTTTCAAGATCTAAAAACAAAACACAAAACTATGAATACATGCCTTATTCTAAAAGAAATGGTTATCTTACTAATATAATTTAGTTGTGTGTGTTATAAATGAAATGAGCAATTTTGCTAGACTGACATCAAATTATTAAAGCTGTATTTGCAATGATCTGGCTTAACTTCATTTGTTTATTTATTATAGAATAGTAATGTTTTCACGCTAAGAAAAAAATCCTATCATTTTCTGTGTGTGTATGCTTTCTCACATATGTGGCTGACTGAGAAAAAGGAATGGACTGCCTTTCCAGGAGATACAAAAGGTCTACAGATTTAAGGTTTTGAATATTTATGGTATGGGATATCAAGGCACAGTGCTAGAGCCTCAGGCCTATATCAGTATTATTAAAACTTCACACTTTTGTCACTGGAGATGATTGCTCTTCTCCCAAAGCTTCGGTACAGCAGTTGGGGATTACCAAACTCTCCAAAATCTGGAGAATGTATCCCCTCCAACAATGGGCAAAGTCTCTGATGGGATCCTTTATTATTATCCTTCCCAATAATTTTAATTGTTTCTTGTGGGCAATATGAGTTACTTTTTATAACTATTTCTTGTAAGCAATATGGTTTACTCATTAGGTTGTTTTATGTTTCTTTCTAAAAAATATAATTGTATCATCAGCAAATAAAGCTATTTTGTCATCATTATTTTTTTAAGGTACATAGTGAAAATCAAAACTATTTTATATTTCAACTTTATGTCACTAGCTTTGATTTTGAAGTCAATGGTAACTATGAGTTTAACCTATTGCGATTTTGAAATATAATACAGGACAATCTTAAGGATAAAGTATTTATTTAGCTTTCTAGCCTGAAGGCAATTTGTTAAATTCCCATTTTTGTTTTCTCAGCACCCAAAAGAACCAAAAAGAGAATAGATTGGTGTGAAATAAAACAAGCAGTCATTTCTAAAAATTCTACTATATCTCAAAATGACTATAAGGGAAGTAAAATTAAATATTATAATTCATTGGATTATTTTCAGACTCATTTCATTAGTTTAAAGTACAGCTAATCTGCTTGTCAATACTTGAGCACGTGAAATCCAATCAGAAAAAGTCAAAAACATTTTAACTTATTTTAAAGTATCAAACAATATTAAGGTAAATGAAAAAAGATGCAACAACATAAACCTCTCATGTTTCTTTCCTGCCACTGCCAGAGGAAAAATTCTAGTGCCATAGCAATATTAGGGGGCTTTCAACTGGAAATTCTGACGTCGATCTGGTTCTGATATTAACTAGCCGAGAATCCTTTTATACCCATCTATATACACCCAAGAATCCTTATACACCCTTTGGAATTAAGAGAGTTGAATTAGATAATACTTAAATACTTTTTGAATTTAATTTTATATAAATTTAGGTAAAAACAAGCACAAGGATGTTGACAAATGATAGGCGAAGTTTTAGTTTATTTTATAATTAGTCTACACATGCACCTACAATCTAGTGCTTCCCTATGCCAGTTACTCTTCTGGGCACTTTGGAAATATTGACTAATTTCATTACAATACACTAAATGATTATTTTACAGGTGAGGAAATTGAGGCACAGAGAGGTTAAGGGACATGTTCAGAGTCAAAGCAGGAGAGATGGAATTTGAATCCAGGTAATTTGACTTTGGAGTCTACATGACTTTTTATTTCTTCCCCTAGTGTTATGTTATTAAAAATTTAAACATGTATCAAATTTAAAATAATTGTACACGAGCACCTACCTACCTACCTACTCACTTAGATTACACAAGTAATATTTTGTTATGGCAGGTAACACCTGAGTAAAAAATTGCTGTGTTTTTCATTTGCCATGAAATCTCCACTCTGCCTTGTCTCCCCAATACTATGTGAAGTAAGTGAACTACATGGTCTGATGTGTGCAAGAGGACTGTTCATCAGCTGTGAAAAGAAATTGCAAATGTGACTTCAGAGTCAAAAAGTAATGCTAAAAATCAATACAACCACCTCCACATGCTGATTCATATTTTAGAGCACCTTACAGTTAACAAAACATCCACATGCATTATTTTTTCTTATGTAACCCTGCTATTTTTCTCAGAAACGACAATGGAGTATTGTCTGAGTAGATGGATATCTGGCAAATTTCACTGATCATAGTGTTGGGCATAAACCATAAAATTTACTAACATATTAATACAAAAGTGATGTCAATGCATTTGCATTAGTCGCTGGATTTTCTCCTATTTTGTAAAGCATACTTTTAAAATGGACTTCTATAGTCATTTTGCTATTCTATTCGATTACCAGATGTCTAACCTCTATGAAAGAAGATGAGAACCTCACACTTAACACTTAATAAATTCTCTATATATACCTAAATTGGAACACTTTCTTTAGAACACTGATTTAATATATGTTGAATACTGTGCTCCAGTGGTCTTTGATCCTATTATCACTCACACAATCTTTAGGATGCAACTTGGGATGAATAAGGAAAGCATACATTAATATTCTATAAGATGCATTGTCTTCTAAGACTGAAACTTCAACTATCATTATCTATGGCTAACTTTAATAAAATATATTACACATTAAAGTCCTTTATTCAACATCTCTTATTTATTTGCTCCAAATGTATGTGAACCTACTAATGCATTTTTAACTCAATCTATGGTCCATATCTAAATCCATATTTTAGTAATGTGGACACATAAACAGTATAAGGTCCAAACATGAGGCTAGTTATTAATACTTTTTTTAGGCATATATAAGTCTCATTTTTGAAATAAAGGATAAACCTAACCATCGCTTGAATAGTGAGAGACCTATCTCTATGATCATGGGTTGTGGATAAGGGAGTACCAAAGGAAACTCCTGATACTCTAACACAGTAGTTCTGAATATGGTTTTAGACTGGCAGCAACATCACCTGGGAACCGAGAAATGCAAATTTTAGGCCTCACCCATATCTACAGAATTCAAAGCTGTGGAAATGGGGATAGTAGTCTGTGTTTTAATAAGTCTTCTGGATGATTGATTCCTGTTTAAGAGAACCACTGGTCTAGTCTGTACCCACTGTTCTAGTCTGTAGCCTATGAAGTTCTTCTAGCAAAAGATGACAGTCTTGTCATGCCACATTAATTACCTATTTTTTCCTCTAGTTTCTCCATTTTCTTAGACCATTGGAATTCATTTTTGTTGTAGTTTTAAAATTGATTTTATTTTTAAATCTATATTGTCCTTTCTATATATTTTATCTATATATTTGTCACTTATATTAAAGAGGTCTTAAAGTGGTAGTACATGTAAGAGATATTATGTTCTAGACCAACTCAACTTGAAGATAAAGACTTCTTTCTCATCTCTTCTTCTCTTTTTCAATAATTATAGAGATTTAAGTTTCCATCTTCCTGCTTTCTTCGCATTTATGCCACCACCTTTTAAATAAATATTTAGCTTCTTTATTTCTATCTTTTTGTCAAATATACATATATAAACCTGTTTGTTCCCTCTTAGAATGACTTTTGCATTTTCTGTTGATTTAATATAACGTGCTGTTATTACTGGTTTACAAGTTACAATGATTGTAGTTTTGTTTTTTTCTTTCATTCAATATTTAAGTTAATGATAGTTTTACTTTTTATTTATAATTTCTAGTCTTGTGGTCCTATGCTCACATAACGTAGGCTCTAGAATTTCCATATTTCTAGGTACTAGAATTTACTGAAAACTTCTTTTTTGCATAGTATTGTATACCATTTATAATTGAGAACTGTTAGGATTGCATCCACATGGGTAAGTTACATCTGCTTTGAGAGAGATTTAATTTTAAGAGAAAAATAGGTATGTATATTAATACCTTTCAACTAAATGCATTTCTTATAAAAATAAAATGAGCTGATGAATATGAAAGTTCTAAATAGATTAACAATACTAAGAGGTATTCTCATGTAAACTATTATATTCAGTGATACACAAACATTGAAATATATACTTATATTACCTTTAATTTATTTATTCAGTCATTCATTCAATCTTAGCTCTGAACCAGGTACTACATTAGGCATATCTGATGTAAATATGAAGGAGAAACTACTCCTGCTTTCAAGGAACCTTTAATTTAATTAAGAAATCAGTTAGGTGAAGA
>NW_007252832.1:0-4455 GCF_000164805.1 Carlito syrichta
TCACTTGAGCACCCAACACAGAGCATGACTGTCACTGCATTACCCATCATAAAAGAGGAACAGTAGCTGGGGCGCATAGTACAGATGAGAAATAGTCAAGGAAGCATGAAACACAGAGAGGAGCTAGTCATTTAGGTACCCATAACACAGGAAGGACAGTCACTGGGACAGGAAACACAGGAGAGGGTCAATAACTGTTGCCTCCATCAAAAACTAGGTACAGTTCCTTTAGCACACATCATAGAAGAGGGACAGTCATTGAGATACACATAACAGAGGCGGGCCAGTCACTCTGGTACCTATCAGAAAGGGGAAGAACCATGACGTGAATGACAATAGATGATTCATTTTCATAAAATGAAAAGTCTGCCAATGTGAACAAGAGTGCATACTAAAAAGAAGATGTGACCAAAGGCCCATTAGAACAAAGGGGGTCATGGTAACAACAACACTGAGGAAACAGTACTTACTCAGAAATGAGGAAACTCAAACCCTCTAATGAAATAATATCAAATACTTACTTTAGACTTATTTGGACTAACAACCCCTTAGGAGATAGAAGAAAAGATTTATGACTCCACAGTCTTTTGTCAACAAGGAACCAGGGGAGAAACCTAGTGAGCTAGGGAATACATTGCTTGCTGTGACTGCTTTGAGTGTGCCTGCATACCAGACACGCAATTTGCAAGATTGCTATTAAAGTCACTTCTGGAATCCACATTGCACTGTCAGTGCCTGAAGTGAGCCGCTGCCGCCGCCACAGCAACAATTACACATTGCACCACCGGTGCCTGAGGCGATCCACGACATCAGACCTTGAAGGCCCTGTGAGCAAGATCTGCTGAGGTTGCTGCTGCCACTACTGCCACCATGACATCATGCCAAGCCCTGGTTCTCCTCTTGTGTGCCTTGAGACAAAGGCTCCCTCCCCTTAGGGAGGAGCAACTGAGATAAAGACCATCTGGAGGAGTGAGATAACACTACCTGCTGGTGATTAAAGGTACAACACCAACAAGGGAAAATGGAAGCCTGACAGACACAGGCCAGATCTGAGAGGTGGACTGGGCAGTGGTGAACTGAGTGTTGATCTGAACTGCCCTTCACAGCAGGTCAGGGGCAACTAACCCTAACTGTGAAGGCCAGACCTCACAGAGATATTTAGGGGTCCCTTGGAAGGTGTGGCAGCGTCTGCGATTATTCTGGAAAGATAAAGAGAAAGAAAGAGAAGAGGGGAGAAAGAAAGAGACTGGAATCCTGCTCAGGTGACCAGAAGCCGTTTCATGGGTGTAATCCCGGGGCTTTTATCCCCAAACTCTGCAAAGTTATCATCACAGGAACTCCTGCTGCTATGGTTACACAAAAGATAGCATGTGCCTTTCACATGAACAGGTCCAGGAGCACACAGGACACCCCCCCCACTCTCAAGCAGATGTATTTTTCAAACATAAGGGAAAACATGAAGTTCTCATCCAGTTTCTATGCACCCTTAATTGTTTATAGCTACATAACATCGTTCAATGCTTACACCTAAAACCAACATAATGATATATTGCCTTTTACTATTCGATGCTAATTCAAACTGGTTTCTATAAAACAATTGGTGCTATGGTTACTCTCTCCTAGAACTAGCCAGCCTAATACAAACTTCACTGGCCCCCCTAAATCAAACTGAACTAACCACACTTCTATATTAAAATGGTTACATAATTTTTCTTAATCTATATAAACTATTTTCTAAAACCTATATCTATAAATTTCTAAAGGTCACATCAAGAGAACCTATGACCTGTACTAAGGTTCCTCAATGTGACTCAAAGCCAAACTTAAATTATGATAAAGCAAAAGACCATAAATCATGGGGAAAGGGAATAATAGACTCCTAGGTAAGCTGTGTACGTTCTGGTCTCAGAGTGATCTGTTAGAGCCAGCTGAAGCTTTTCTTAGTAGTTTGTGCCAAATGGAAAAGGAGGGAGGGAATGGGTCAACAGCTCCTGAACACATCCTAATGGTGTCGGGGTCAATGGCCCTTCCTGATCCCTAATGCTCAGTAGGCCTCTGAGGCCAGCTCCCAACACCTAACTGTGAACAAACTTACCAGTCTGAAAAGACAGCTAGAAATCAGAGCTTAAAGGACATTTGACTTAAACGAAGAGTCTTAGAGTGTGCTTGATTAGTTCTGTTAGTCTACTGACTTGATTCTATTACTTCTGTTTTGTCCCCCTCCTTTTTTTCTCCTTCTTTTCTCTTCTTTTCTTCCCTCTGTAAACCATATCTTTATATAGAGGAAGAGCACACCAATAAGGAGGTTGGTAAGGTTGTATGTTAGCATCATTGTATTTTTTTTTTGGTATGGGAATTGGTTAGTTTGTAGCCGTGGTCTATTTTTTTTAAGTGTTTCAATTTTTGTCTCTCTCTCCATTTATTGGTACACTCGTTTGTATTCCCCCTTACTCCGCTGTCTCTCCACCGCCCTCTTTCCCCCACTGTCTGTTCCATTCTGTTCCCTCTGTTAATCTCATTTTATTTCAGGGAGTAAAACTATAACCCAACTGCACGGACAGATTTCAAGGCAGTGGGAAATGGGTTTTAGATTATTCCAGTCGGGGGACACCAGGACCTGCAGATAGATTTTGAATCACAGCTCCCCCCTTAAGTGAATCTCAAAACTGCAAAAAGAACCACCCCCAACCTACAGTGCAACTCTTAAATTGAACAAAGTAAGAGGACATACATAAAGAAGAATAGGAGATTGAGCAAACAAGAAAATGCAACTTCTCTACCCCTGAATAATAGAATTAAAGAAGACGGTGACGTGGAGGGAAGGAAAAGTAGGGAAAAACCCGCATAAATGAAGAAAAACCAAAGGAAGAATATAGATCTCACACAGACCCCTGGGAGGTCAGACACTGAGAAAACGGACTTTGGAACACAAACAATGAAGAGCTCCCAGAATGACTGGTCATATGAAACAAACCCAGACAACAAGACATTAATAGATAGAATAAAAAAAATTGAGGAGAGAAAAGATGAAAATAGGAAGGAGCTGATGTCAGAAATAACAGCAGCAAAGAATACTGTGATGGAAATGAATAACAAACTAATAAGCATGGAAAGCAGAATTAGACAAGCAGAAGAAAGAATCTCAGAACTCGAAGTCCAAAACATAGAACTAACCCAAACTGTCAAAAACATAGAAAATAAGATAAAAAAGACAGAACAAAACTTTCAAGAGATGAATGATTACTTCAAGAGACCGAACCTAAGAGTAATTGGCCTTATTGAGGCTGAGACAGAAATAGAGGCCACACTCAAACAAGCATGTCATGAAATCTTTCAAGAAAACTTCCCTCGTCTCATCGGGGATACAAAAATTCCAACACAAGAGATTCAAAGAACCCCTGCAAGACAACAAATGGGAAGACCAACTCCCATACACATAATAATTTGCCTAAACAAAGTAGGTATAAAAGAAAAAAAAAAAACCTAAAGGCAGAGAGAAAAAGGTTAGACTACCTACCAGGGAAGATTAATTAGAATAGCAGCAGATTTATCTAGAGAAACCCTCCAGGCTAGAAGATCTTGGATCCCTATCATCAATGTTCTAAAAGATAAGCAATTTTAACCGAGAATAACCTACCCAGCCAAGCTAAGCTTCATCAGTGAGGTAGAATTGAAATCTCTCCCAGATATCCAATTCCTAAGAATCTATGCTGCCACCAAACCACCTATACAAGAAACACTTAAGAAAGTATTGAACACTGAAGAAAAGGAAAAAAGAGCAACAACGTTCTTCACACAAGTACAGGCAAAAGATCAAACACACACATGAATCAACTCTAGAACCAAAAAAAAAAACCACACAGAAAAAACAACAATTCTGTAAGAACATTATGATAGGGATCAACTCTCACATTTCAACAATTAGCTTGAATGTGAATGAACTAAATGCACCACTGAAAAGATATAGAATAACAAAATGGATAAAATATCACCAGGAAAAAATTTATTGCCGTCAAGAGACTCACCTCACTAGAAAGGACACTCACAGACTCAATGTAAGAAGATGGGAAACAAACTTCCAGGCAAAAGGAGCACAAAAGAAAAGAGGAGTCATGATTGTAATCTCAACAAAATACTCTTTAAGCTATCAAAAATCGAAAAGATACATAAGGTCACTACATTAATATAAAAGGTTCAATCCATCAACAGAAATATCCATTCTAAATATATATGCACCCAACATAGGAGCACCAACTTTCATAAAGCAACTTCTAGGTGAACTAAAAAAAGATATCGACTCCAAAACCATCATAGCTGGGGACTTCAATACACCACTCACAACCCTAGACAGATCATCAAGACAAAAAATCAGCAATGAGATTGGAAACCTCAATGTGACTCTTGATCAAATAGACTTAATTGATACCTACAGAACCCTCCATTGAAAGATCACAG
>NW_007252832.1:5691-7356 GCF_000164805.1 Carlito syrichta
CTGCCCACTCTCACCCCTCCTGTTCAATATAATATTGGAAATCCTTGCTAGAGCAATCAGAGAAGAAAAGGAAATCAGGGGTATCCAAATAGGAAAAGAGGAAGTCAATTTATTTCTCTTTACAAATGACATGATCGTGTACCTTGAAAACCCAAGAGAATCTGTCAAAAAACCTCCTTATACTGATAAAGAACTTTGGATAAGTCTCAGGATATAAAAGTACAAAAGAAAATCGCATTTCTTTACATTAATAATAAACAAACTGAAACCCAAATAAAAAGCACAATACCACTCACAATAGCCAGGAAAAAAATGAAATACCTTGGCATCTTCCTAACCAGAGACATGAAAGACCTTTACAATGAAAACTATAAAATACTGCTCAAAGAAATCAAAGATGACACAAACAAGTGGAAAAATATCACATGCTCATGAATTGGAAGAATCAACATTGTGAAGATGTCCATCCTACCTAAGGCAATCTACAGATTTAATGCAATATCTGTCAAATTACCATCAACATTCTTCTCAGACCTAGAAAAAACAATACAGTACTTTATATGGAAACACAAATGACCAAGAATAGCCAGAACAATCCTCAGCAAACAAGCAAACAAATAAAAAAACAAAAACAAAACAAAACAAAACAGGCGGTATCGCATTACCAGACTTCAAACTTCACTATAAAGCTAAAATAATCAAAACAGCTTGGTATTGGTACAAAACAGGCATATACCAGTGGATTAGAATTGAGATTCCAGAAGCTAAACCTCAATTTCTCTCAAAACTCTTCTTCGACAAAGCCTCCACCACCTACCACTGGGGAGAGGAGAACCTATTCATTAAATGGTGCTGGGAAACCTGGCTAATCACATGCAGAATACTCAAACAAGACTCCTATCTGTCCCAATACACAAAAATTAAATCTAAATGGATCAGACATCTAAATGTACAACCTCAACCATAAGAACCTTAGAAAATGAAGGACATACCCTTATGGAAATTTGAACTGGCATCCAATTCCTGAATGAAATCCGAAACCCACTGGCCATAAGAGATAGGATAGACAAGTGAGACCTCATTAAACTGACAAGCTTCTGCAAAGCCAAATAAACCATCAAGAGAGCAGGGAGACAGCCCACAGACTGGGAAAAAGTATTCGCCAACTCCAGGTCTGACAAAGGGTTAACATCTCGGATCTACAAGGAATTCAAACGTGCTGAAAAGAAAAAGGACAAACAACCCCATTATAAAGTGGGCAAAAGATATGAACAGACACTTCTCAAAGGAAGACATCCGAGCAGTCAACAGACACATGAAAAAATGTCCAACATCACTAATCATCAAGGAGATGCAAATCAAAACCACACTGAGATACTACCTAACTCCAGTCAGAATGGCAATTATCAATAGCTCAAAAAATAACAGTTGCTGGAAAGGGTGTGGTGAAAAGGGAACAATCCTACACTGTTGGTGGGAGTGCAAACTAGTGCAACCTCTATGGAGAACAATGTAACGATTCTTAAAAGCTCTAAATATCGACCTCCCATATGACCCAGCAATTCCCCTACTGGGAATATACCCTGAAGAATTCAAATCACTCTATAGAAAAGATAACTGCACACATATGTTTGTTGCAGCATTGTTCAAAATAGCAAGAACCTG
>NW_007252833.1:0-9159 GCF_000164805.1 Carlito syrichta
TTAGCTAGGTAGCTAGCTAAGTTGAGCCAGCTAGTTAAGAAAGCTGGCTAACTAGGTAGCTAGATGGATATTTCAGGTAGCTACATCACATTGCTTGCCCGTTAAGCCAGCGAGGTAACTCAGCTGGCTAACCAGCTGCCTACCTATGTAGCTAGCTAATTAAGTAAACTGTCTAGCCAGTTAGCTAGCTAGTTAAGTGACCTAGTTAAGTCAGCTCACTAGCAAACTGGATAGGTAGGAAGCGAGGTAGTTAAGTCAGCTGGCAAGACAACAGGCTACGTAGGTAGCTAGCTAGTTAAGTCAGCTGGCTATCCAGCTGACTAGCTAGAGAACTAAGCAGTTAAGTCAGCCTGCTAGACAGCTGGCTACCTCATTATGTCAACTAGATATGTCAGATGGCTAGTCAGCTGGCTGGCTAGGTAGTAAGCTAATTAAGTTAGCTGGCTAATTAGCTGGCTAGCTAGTTAATTCAGCTAGATTATTCAGCTGGCTTCCCAGCTGGCTGGCTAGGTAGCTACCTAGTTAAGTCAGCTGACAAGTTAGCTTAAGAACTGGTTAAGTCAGCTAGTTTATTCAGCTGGCCAACCAGCTGGCTAGCTAATTAAGTTAGATAGTTAAGTCAGCTGACCAGCCAGCTGGCTAGCCAGGTAGCTAGCTAGTTATATCAGCTAGTTAAGTCAGCTGGAGAACTAGGTAGCTAGCTAGTTAAATCAGCTAATCAGATGGCTAACTGGTTAATTTAGTTATTTAAATCAGCTGGCTTGCCAGCTGCCTATGAGGGTACCTCTCTTGTCAAGTCAGCTGACTAGCCAGCTGGCTAGCTAGTTAAGTCACCTAATTAAGCCAGCTCGCTGGCCAGCTGGGTAGCTAGGTAGTTAAGTGGTTATGTCAGCTGGCAAGCCAGCGGGCTATATGCATAGGTAACTAGTTATGTCAGTTGGCTAGGCATTAGGACATTTAGTTATATCAACTAGTTAAGTCAGCTGGTTATCCAGCTGTCTAGCTAGGTGGATAGTTAGTTAAGTGTGATGGCAAGCCATCTGACTACTTCATTAAGTCAGCCATTTAAATCTCCTGGTTAGGATGGTGGCTAGCTAGGTAGCTAGGCAATTGATCAGCTGGCTCTCCAACTGGCCACCTACTTAAATCAACTAGTTTACTCAGCTGGCTAGCCAGCTGGGTAGCTAGTTAAGTGAGCACATTAAGTCAGTTGTCAAGCAAACTGGCTACCTAGCTAAAAAGCTACTTAAGTCAGATGAGCAGTCATCTGGCTTGCTAAATATTTCAGCTACTTAAGTCAACTGGCTAGCTAGAAAGCTAACTAGCTAAGTGAGCTAGATATGTCAGCGAGCTAGCTAGTTAAGTCATGTAGTTAAGTCAAATAGCTTTATGATAGCTAGCTAGGTAGTTAGCTAGTAAATCGGCTAGTTATGTCAGCTGGCTAGGTAGGTAGCTACCTATTTAACTCAGGTAGTTAAGTCAGCAGCCTAGCTAGTTAAGTCAGTTAGTTAAGTCAGATGGCTAGCCAGCTGTCTAAAAGATAATTAGCTAGGTAAGTCTGCTGGCTAGCCAGCTGGCTACTTCTTTACATCAGCTAGTTAAGTCAGCTGGCAAGCAAGGGTGATACATAGGTAGCTAGCTAGTTAAGTAAGCTGGCTAGCCACATGGCTATCTATTGATGTCAGCTAGCTAGGCCAGCTGGCTAACAAGTTAAGTCACCTAGTTGAGTCAGATGACTAGCCAGCTGCTTATCTGGTTCAATCAGTTAGTTAATTTATGTGGCTAATCATCTCACTAGCTAGGTAGCCAGCTAGATAAGTCAGCTTTCTAACCATCTGTCTAGCCTGTTACATCAGCTAGTTAAGTCAACTGACTAGCCCGCTGGCTAGTTAGGTAACTATCTAATTAAGTCAACTGACTAGCCCACTGGCTAACTAGTTAAGTCAACTAGTTAAGATAGTTGGCTTGCCAGCTGGCTAGCTTGGTGGCTAGTTAGTTAAGTCAGCTGGCTAACCAGATGGTTGACTTAAGTAAGCTAGTTAAGTCAGCTGGTTCGCTGGCTGTCCAGTTAGGTGGCTAGAAAGTTAAGATGGCTGGTTAACAGGCTGGTCAGGTAAGTGGACATCTAGTTCAGCTGGCTGGCTAGCCAGCTTACCAGCAGGGTGCCTGACTAGTGAAGCCGGCTGGCTATCAGACTGTCCTGCCTACTGGCTGGCTATTTAATTAAGCTTTCTAGCCATCTGGTCAGCCCTCTAGCTAGGTAGCCAGCTGCCTAACCAACTAGCCAGCCAGGTAGTTATCTAGGTAAGACAGCTGGCTAGCCATCTAGCCAACCAGGTAGCTAGCTAGTTAAGTTGACTGGCTAGCCACCTAGCCGGGCAACTACTTAGTCAGCTAGTTAAGTCAGCTCGCTAGCGAGCTAGCTTGTTAAGTAAGCTAGCAAGTCAGTTACTTACTCAGCTAGCAAGTTAAGTCTGCTAGGAAGTCAGGTTGCTTGTCAGCTAGCAATTTAAGTCAGCTATCTAGTCAACTAACTAATAAGCTTGATAGTTGAGTCAGCTAGCCAGCTAACTAGCCAGGTAGCTAGCTAGTTAAGTCAGCTAGATAAACAGCTAGATTGCTTGTTTGCTAGTTAGTTATGTCAACCACATAGCCAGCTAGCTAATCACCTATCTAGTTAAGTCAGCTAGCAAATCACCTAGTTACTTAGCTAACAAGTGGGCTAGCAACTCAGCAAGCTGTTCAGCTAGCTAGTGGCCTTGCTCGATTTCCATCAGTCAGCTAACTCGTCTGCTCACTCACCTGTCAACCGGTCAGCAAACTAGTCGGCTCACTCGCCAGTCAAAAGTTCAACTTACTCGTCGGCTTGCTCGCAGGCCTACAGGACAGCTAAGTAGTCGGTTAGCTCACCAACCGACGAGTTAATCAGCTAACTAATGGCTCTCTCACTGGTCTACTAGTTAAAGAATCTCACACATTGGCTCACTCGATGGCTGACTAGTTAATTCGGCTCACCGTTCTGTTCACTCACCGGTTGTCTAGTTAATTCTTCTGACCAGCCGGCTCCCTTGCCAGCCAACTAAAGTCAGCTGACCAGTCAGCTTGCTCACTGGCAGATTAGTTAAGTCAGTTGACCAGTCGGCTCACTCACCAGCCGACTAGTTAAGTCAGCTTAGCAGTCAACTCACTTGCTTGCCGACTAGTTAAGTCACCTGACCAGTCGGCTCTTTCATCCTCCAACTAATTAAGTCACCTCACCTGTTGACTCACACGCTGGCTGAGTAGTTAAGTCAGGTAACTGGTCCACCAACTAGCCGTCCAAATAGTAAAGGGAGCTAAACAATCTTCTGACTAGTCGACCAATTTGTCAGACGTCAAGATAGCACAGTTAACTTGTCGGCCGACTAGTTAGGTCAGCAAATTTGTCAGCCAACTAGTTGGCCGACGAGTTCGGTCAGTGTATGAGCAGACAACTAGTTAACATTGCTAAATAGGGGGCCAACTCGTCAGTCATATTGTTAACTGAGAAAACTAGTCGGCCGAATAGTTGGCCGAATTAAGCCAGCTAACAAGTTGGCCGAGTAGGCAGCCAACGTGGTAAACAATCTAAGTAGTCGGCTGACTCGTCAGCCCACGAGGTAATTCACCTAGCTTACTCGTTAACCAACTAGTTAAGCTGGCTAGATAACTCATTTACCAACTAGTTAAAACAGTTAGATAACTCATTAACCAACTCGCTAAGTTAGCTATCTATCTTGTTAGCCCATTAGTTAGTCAGCCAGCTAAGTCAGACAGTTAACCATCCAGCTAGCTAAGTAAGCTAGCTAAGTTAGCTAGCTCACTAGTTAGCTAACTATTTAAGTCACCTACTTAAGTCTGCTACCTAACTAGTTAAATAATTATTAAAACAGCTAGTTGTACAGCTACTTAAATAGTTAGCTATTTAATTCAGGTAGATTAGTCAGCTAGCTAACTTAAGTCGGCCTGTTATGTCAGCTAGCTAAGTAATTAAGTCAGATAGCTAAATCAGCTAGTTAAGTCAGCTTTCAAATTTAGTCAGATGGTTAAGACATTTAACTAGCTAGTTAGCTAATGGGTTAAGTCAGCAGGTTGAGTGAAATAGCTAGTTATCTAACGGGTTAAACCAGCTAGTTGAGTCAGCTAGCTAGCTAGTTAGCAAATGGGTTGTGTCAGCTGGTTGAGTAGGCAAGTTAGCTAGTTAGCTAATGAGTTAAGTCAGGTGGTTGAGTCAGCTAGTTAGTTCTTTAGCTTACGAGTTAAGTCAGGTGGTTGAGTCAGCTAGCTAGCTCTTTAGCTAACGAGTTAAGTCAGATGATTAAGTCAGCTAGCTAGCACTTTAGATAACGAGTTAGCTCACTAGTTATCTAGCTGGCCAAGTCAGCAAGCTAGCTATGCCACTTACTATTTAAGTCAGCTTGTAAGGTAGGTAGCTAGCTGGTTAGATAGCTATTTAAGTCAGCTGGCTAGCCAGGTAGCTAGCTAGATAGCTAAATATATGTCAGCTGGCCAACTAGGTAGCTAGCTAGTTAACTCAGCTAGTTAAGTCAGCTGGCTAGCCAGACAGCTAGCTAGGTAGCGAGCTAGTTAAGTCAGTTGGCTACCCAGTTGGGTAACTGGTTAATTCAGCTAGTTAACAGAGCTGGTTAGCCAACTGGCAATGTATATGGCTAACTAGTTAAGTCAGCTAGATAGCTACCTGGTTAGCTAGTGATGTCAGCATGTTAAGTCAGCTGGTTAGCCAACTGGCCAGCTGGTTAAGTCAGCTAATTTAGTCAGTTGTCTAGCGAGCTGGCTGGCAGATAGCTAGCTAGATATGTCAGCTTGCTAGCCACCAGGCTAGCTATTCAAGTCAGATAGTTAAGTCAGATGACTAGACAGAGGCTATTTAGGTATCTAGCTAGTTAAGTGAGTTGGCTTGCCAGCTTGCTATGTTAAGTCAGCTAGGTAAGTCAGTTGGCTAGCCAGCTGGCTAGATAGGTAGTCACCTAGTTAAGTCACCTGGCTTGCCAGCTGACTATCTGATTTAGTCAGCTAGTTAAGTCAGCTGGCAACCTGCTGTCTAGCTAGTTAAGTGAGCTCGTTAAGTCTGTTGACTATAAAGCTGGTTAGCTAGTTAAAAAACTAGTGAAATCAGATGGGTAGCCATCTGGCTACCTCATTATTTCTGCTAGTTATGTCAGCTGGTTACCTAGGAATCTAGCTATATAAGTCAGCTACTTACGGCAGTTTTGTAGCTCGATAAGTCAAAAAGTTAAGTCAGATGGCTAGCTAGATAGCTATCTGGGTAGCTATCTAGTTAATGCAGCTAACTATGCCAACTGGCCTGCTAGGTAGCTAGCTGGTTAAGTCAGCTAGTTAAGTTAGCTTGCTAGCTAGTTATGTCAGTAAGTTAAGTCACCTGGCTAGCCAACTGAATAGCTGGGTAGCTAGCTAGTCAATTCAGGTGGTTAGACATTTAGGTAGTTAGTTAAGTAACCTAGTTAAGTCAGCTCAATAGACACCTGGCTAGCTAGGTAGCTAGTTAGTTAAGTCAGCTGGCTATCCAGCTTTCTAGCTAGTTACCTAGGCAGTTATTTCAGCAATCTAGATTGCTGACTAGCTAGTTAAGTCACCTAGTTAAGTCAGTCGGCTATCCAGCTGGTAAACCATGTAGTTTGCTAATTAACTCAGCTGGCTTGACAGCTGGCTAGCTAGTTAAGTCACCTAGGTTAGTCACCTGGCTAGCCAGAAGGCTAACTATATAGCAAGCAAGTTAATTCAGTTGACTAGCAAGCAGGCCAGCTATTTATGTCAGCTAGTTAAGTCAGCTGGCTAGCCAGTTGTTTAGCTAAGTAGCGAGGTAGTTATTTCAGTTGGCTATCCACCTTGCTAGGTAATTAAGTCAGGTAGTTAAGTCAGCTGGCTAGACAGGTAGCTAGCTACATAGAGAGCTTGTTAACTCAACTGACTAACTAGCTGGCTAACTAGTTATGTCAGCTAGTGGAGTCAGTTGGTTAGCCAGTGGACTAGCAGGCTAAGTCAAGTTAATTCAGCTTGCTTACTGGCTGGCTAGCTAGGTAGCAAGCTAGTTTCGTCAGCTGGCTAACCAGCTGTCTAGAAAGTTAAGTCAGCTAGTTAATTAAGCTGGATTACCAGCTAGCTAGCTAGGTAGCTAGCTAGTTAAGACAGCTGGTTAGCCATATGGCTAGCTGGTTAAGTCAGCCAGTTAATTCAGCTGGCCAGCCAGTCCTCTAGCTACATAAGTAAGCTAGTTAAGTCAGTTGCCCAGCTAGATGACTAGCTAGACAGTTAGCTAGTTAGTTCAGCTACTTAAGTTATCTGTCTAACTAGGTAGCTAGCTAGTTAAGTCATTTAGTTAGGTCAGCTTTCTAGCCAGCTGCAAAGCAGGGTAGCTAGCCAGTTAAATCATCTGGCTAGCCAGCTGGCTAGCTAGTTAAGTCACGCAGTTAAGTTGGCACACTGGCCAGCATGTTAGCTAGGTAGTTAGGTAGTTAACTCAGCTGACAAGCCAGCGGGCTATGTAGGTAGGTAGCTAGTTATGTGAGCTGGCTAGTCATGAGGCTATCTTGATATGTCACCTATGTAAGTCACCTAGTTTTCTAGCTCTCTAGCTCGGTAGCTAGCTAGTTAAGTCTGTTGGCTAGCCAGGCTACTTTGTTAAGTCAGCTAGTTAAGTCAGCTGTCTATGCTGCTGGCTAGCTAGGTATCTAGGCAATGAAGTCAGTTGGCTTGCCAGCTGGCAAGCTAAGTCAGCTAGTTTAGTCAGCTGGCTAACCATCTGGCTAGCTAGTTAAGTCAGCTAGTTTAGTCAGCTGGCTAACCATCTGGCTAGCTAGTTAAGTCAGCTCGTTAAGTCAGTTGTCTAGCCACCTGGCCAGCTATTAAAAAGTTAGTTACATCAAATAGATAGACAGCTGTCTCGCTAGTTATTTCAGTTAGTTAAGTCAGCTGGCTAGCTAGGTAGCTAGTGAGTTAATTCACCCACATATGTCAGCTAGCTAGGTATTTAAGTCAGCTAGTTAAGTCAGCTAGCTATATAATAGCTAGCTAGAGAGCTAGCTATTGAAAGCAGCTAGTTAAGTCAGTTGACAAGGTAGGCAGCTAGCTAGTTAAGTCAGCTATTAAGGTAAGCTGGTAGCTAGTTAAGTAACCTAGTTAAGTCAGCTCACTGGCCAGCAGGTTAGCAAGGTAGTTAGGTAGTTAAGTTCGCTGGAAAGCCAGTGGGCTAGCTATGTAGATAGCTAGTTAAGTCTCCTGGTTAGCAAATAAGCATCTAGTTATGTCAGTTACTTAAGTCAGCTGGCTATCCAGCTGTCTGTCTAGGTACCTAGCTAGTTAAGTCTCCTTCTAGCCAGTTGGCTACTTAGTTGCCTCAGCTAGTTTATTCAGTTGTCTAGCCTGATGGCTAGCTACATAGTTATACAATTAAGTCAGCTGGCTAACCAGCTGGCTAGCTAGTTAAATCAGTTTGTTAAGTCAGCCTGCTAACCAGCTTGACAGCTAGGTAGCTGGCTACTATGTCAACTGTATAGCCCTCTGACTAGAGAGTTACGTCACCTAGATAAGTTAGCTGACTAGCCTGCTGGCTAGCTATTTAGCTTGCTATTTAAGTCAGCTGGATAGACAGCTGGCTAGCTAGATAAGTCACCTAGTTCATTCAGCTGGATAACCAGCTGGCTAGCTATGTAGCAAGCTACTAAATTCAACTGGTTAGGAAACAGGTCAGCTAGTTAAGAAAGCTAGTTGAATCAGTTGGCTATCCAGGTATCCAGAGAGTTAGAGAGCTAGGCAAGACAGCTGGCTAGCCAGCTGGATAGCTAGTTAAGTCAGCTAGTTTAGGCACCTGGCTGACCAATTGCCTAGCTCGTTTATCAAGTAGTTAATTCAGCCTGCTTGCCAGCTTCCTAGCTAGTATAGTCACCTCGTTAAGTCAGTTATGTAGCCTGTTAGCTTGCTAGTCTAAAAGCTAGTCAATGCAAATGGCTAGGCAGCTGGCTAGTTAGATATTTCAGCTAGTTAAGTCAGCTGACTGGCTAGGTTCTAGCTAGTTAAGTCAGCTATTTATGTCAGCTGGCTAGCTAGTTAATTCAGCTAGTTAAGTCCGCTAGCTAGATAGATAGGTAGCTAGCTACTTATTTCAGATGGTTAGGTCATCTGGCTATTTAGGAAACTAGCTAGTTAAATCAGGTAGTTGAGTGAGCTGGTTAGCTAGTTAATCAGCTTGTTAAGTCAGCTGGCTAACCAGCTGGTTAGCTAGGTAGCTAGGTTAAGTCAGCTGGCAAGCCAGCAGGATACATAGGTAGCTGCCTATTTAAGTCAGCTGGCTAGCCACCTGGATAGCTAAGGATGTTAGCTAGTTAAGTAAGCTGGCTATCCATCTGGCTAACTAGTTAAATCAGGCAGTTGAGTAAGCTGCCTAGCCAGCTGGCTAGTTGGTTAAATGAGCTAGTTAATTCAAGTGACTAGCCAACTGACTAGCTAAGTAGCTACATAGTTAGCTCAGCTGTCTAGCAAGCTGGCTAGCTGGTTGTCAGCTAGTTAAGACTACTGGCTAACCACCTTGTGAGGTAGGTTGCTAGCTAATTAAGTCATCTGGCTAGCCGGCGGGCTATCTAGTTATGTCAGCATGTTAAGTGACCTGGCTAACCTCCAGGCTGGCAATGTGGCTAGCTTGTTAAGACAGCTGTCTAGCTGGATGGCTATCAAATTAAATCAGCTTGTTAAATTAGATGGTTAGCTGACTGGCTAGGTAGGTCTCTGGCAAGTTAAGACTGCTGGATAGCAGTCTGGTCAGTTAGGTGGCCAGCTAGTTCAGTCAGCTGGCTAGGGTGGCTGGCTAGTTAAGCCAGATGGCTACCTGTCTAACCAACCTGGTAGCTAGCTAGTTATGTCAGCTGGATAGCCAGCTAGCCAGCCAACTAACTAGTCAGCTAGTAAAGTCGGCAAGCTAGCCAGTTAGCTTTTTAAGTCAACTAGCAAGTCAGCTATCTATTCATCTAGCTAGTTAAATCAGCTAGCTAGACAGGTTGCTATTCAACTAGCCAGTTCAGTCAGCTAGCTAGTCTGCTAGATTGTCATCTTTGATAGTTAAGTCAGCTAGCCAGCTAACTAGCCAGATAGCTAGCTAATAAAGTCAGC
>NW_007252834.1:0-5656 GCF_000164805.1 Carlito syrichta
AGCTAGCTAGCTAGCTAACCAGCTGGCTGGCCAACCTGACTTAACTAGCTGACTAAACCAGCTAGCCAGCTGGCTAGCCAGCTGACTTAACTAGCTGACTCAACTACCTAGCCAGCTGGCTGGCCAGATGAATTAATTGGTGACTTAACCATCTAGACAGCTAACCAGTCAGTTGACTTAAATAGCTTGCTACCTAGCTAGCCAACTGACTTAACTAGCTGACTTAACTAGCTGACTTAACTAGTTATGCAGGTGGCTAGCCCACTGAATTAACTAGCTCTCTTCCCAGGTAGATAGCTGGCTAGCCAGCTGACTTAACTAGCTGACTAGCTGACTGAATTAGCTAGCCAACTGGCTAGCAAAGAGACTTCACTAGCTTTATACCTAGATAGCCAGCTGACTATCCAGATGAATTAACTAGCTGACTTAAATAACTGGCCTGCTTGCTAGTCAGCTGAAGAAACTAGATTGCTGTATAGCTAGCCAGCTGGTTAACCAACCGATTTAACTAGGGGACTTAACTAGATAGACTGCTGTCTAGTCACCTGCCTAAAGTAGCAAACTACCTAGCTAGCCAGCTGGCTATCCAGATGAATTAACAAGGTGGCTTATCTAGCTAGCTAGCTGTCCAACCAGCTGACTTAACTATCAAGCTACCTAGCTAGACAGCTGTCTAGTCAGCTGACTTATGTAGGTTATTTAACTATCCAGCCAGCTGGCTAGACAGCTGACATAACTAGCTAGCTATGTAGATAGCAAACTGGCTAGCCAGCTGTCTTAACTGGCTGACTTAACTAGCTAGCCAGCTGACTATCTAGCTGACTTAATTGCCTAGCTCCCTAGCTATCCAACAGACTAGCCAGTTGACATGACTAGCTGATGTAACGAAGTAGCCAGCTAACTATCCAGCAAACTTAACTAGCTAGCTGACTAGCTAGACAGCTGGATTGCCAGCTAAGTTAACTAACTGAAATAACTAGACTCCTGATGGCTAGCAAGTTAACTTAACTACCTCCTACCTACATAGCCCGCTGGCTTGTCCACTAACATAGCAACCTAACTACCTAACTAACTTTCTGTCCAGTCAGCTGACTTAACTAGGTGACTTAACTATGTAGCCAACTGGCTAGTCAGTTGACTTAACTAGCTAGCTATCGTGATAGGCAACAGATTAACCAGCTGACAACTATCTGACTTAACTAGCTGATATGACTAGCCTGCTACCTAGCTAGCAAGCTGACTTAACTAGCTGATTTAACTAGCTAGCTACCTAGCTAGCTATCATATAGCTAGCTGACTTAACTAGCTGAATTATCTAGCTACCTAGCTGACATATCTATCTGACTTAACTAACTAGCTTCCTAGCTAGCCAACTGACTTAACGACAGAAATATCTAGCGAGTCACCTGGGCTGCCTATCTGACATAATTAGAATTTTAACTAGCTAGTCAGCTGGCTTGACCACTGACTAATGTGCTGACACTAGCTAACCCAGCTGGTTAGCCTGCTGACTAAACTAGCTGACTTAACTAGCTGGCCAGCTGGCTAGCCAACTGACTTAATTGCCTACCTACCTAGCGAACCAGCAGACTAGCCAGCTGACTTAACTAGCTAACGTAATGAAGTAGCCAGCTGACTAGCCAGCAGATTTAAATAGCTATCTACCTAGCTAGATAGTTGGCTAGCCAGCTGACTTATCTAGCTGACATGACTAGATAGCCTGATGGCTAGCCAGCTGACTTAACTAGCTACATAACTACATAGCCCGTTGGCTTGCCAGCTGACTTATCTACCTAACTACCTAGCCAAACACCTGGCCAGGTAGATGACAACTAGGTGAGCTAACCAGCTGGCCAACTGGCTGGCCAGCTGATTTAACTAGGTACCTACACTGATAGGCAGCTGTCTAGCCAGCTGACTTAAATAACTGACTTAACTAGCTAGCCAGCTGACTTAACTAGCTGACTTAACTAACTAGCTACCTAGCTAGCCAGCTGACTTAAATAACTGGCTCCCTATTAAGCCAGATGGCTAGCCAGCTGACATACCTAGCTGACTTAAGCTAGCAAGCTGGCTAGACAACTCACTTAACTAGGTAGCAACCTACCTAGACATCAGGCTAACCAGCAGACATAACTAGCTGCCTTGAGCAGCTGTCTAGCAAGCTGACTTATCTAACTGGTTACCTACCAAGCAAGCTGGCAAGACAGCTGACTTAATTCACTGACATCACTACCTAGCCAGGTAGCTAGCTAGCTGACTTAACTAGCTAGCTACCTACCTTGTCATTTTGCTTGCCAACTCTCTTAACCAGCTGAATTAACCAACGATTTATCTGGCTAGCCAACTGACTTAACTAGCTCGCTAATTAAGCAGGCTAGCCAGCTTACATAACTAGCTGACTTTACTAGCTAGCTACATAGCTAACCAGCTGACTTAAATAGTTAGCTAACTAGCTTTTTACCTAGTTAGCCAGCTGACTTAAATAGCTAACTAGCTAGCTACCTAGCTAACAAGCTGACTTAAATAGTTAGCTGCCTAGCTAGCTAGCTGACTTAACCAGCTAGCTAACATGTTTGCATACTCATTATCTAACGTACTAGCTAGGTGACTTAATTATCTGACTTAACTCATTAGCTAACGAGCTAGCTGACTCATCCAGCTGACATAAGACATTAGGTAACTAGCAAGTTAGCCTACTCAACCAGCTGACAACCCATTTGCTAACTAGCTAGTTACCTGATTCAATCATCTGACTTAACCTGTTAGCTAATTAGCTAGCTAGCTGTCTTAACCAGCTGACTATAGTAGAAAGCTGATTTAACTAGCTGACTGAGCTAGCTGACTTAACTGGCTGACATAACTAGCTAGTTAGCTGAATTAAGTACCTGAATTAAATAATTAACTGAGTCAACAATTTGACTGACGAGTTGGCCCACTAGTTCCCTCTGCTAACTACTTGGCTGGCTGTTTAGCTCACCTAACTAGTCGTCTGACTATTTGGCCGACTAGTTAGCTGGCCTAACTAGTCTGTCAACTAGTTAGCTGAGGTATCTTGTGAGTTGACAATTTGGCCGACTAGTCTGCTGATAGGTTAGCTGACTTAACTAGTTGGAAGGTTAGTCGGCCGTCTGGTTAGCTGACTTAACTAGTTGGCTGGCAAATGAGCCGACAGTTGAGCTGACTGAAATAGTCGGCCAGCAAGTGAGCTGACTGCTCAGCTGACTAAACTAGTCGGCTGGTGAGTGAGCCGACAGTTGAGCTGACTGAAATAGTGGGCCAGCAAGTGAGCTGACTGCTCAGCTGACTAAACTAGTCAGTTGGTGAGTGAGCGTACTGGTCAGCTGACTTTACTAGTCTACTGGTGTGTGACTCAACATTGTCAGCTGACTTAGCTAGTCATCCCTCGAGTGAGCTGACTGGTCAGCTGACATTAGTTGGCTGGCGAGTGAGCCAACTGGTCAGAAGACTTAACAAGTCGACTGACGATTGAGCCGACCATTGAGTCATCTTAACTAGTCGGCCAGGGAGTGATCCGAGATGTCAGCTGTCTTTACTCAATGGCTGGCAAGAGAACCGGTCTCTGAGCTGACTTAAGAAGTTGGCTAGTGTTCAAGCCGACTAGTTAGCTGACCAGTTGGCCTGTGAGCAAGTCAACAAGTTAGTTGACATGTTGCCTGGCGAGCAAGCCAACTAGTTTGCTGACCGGTTGGCAGGCAAGCGAGCTGACTATTTAGCTGATCTTATGGAAAGCGAGTGAGCCCACTAGTTAGCTGACCAGATAGCTTAGTTGCTATCTGACTAGTTAGCTAAGTAAGTAGCTGATTTGCTAGCTGACTTAACTAGCTACGTGACTAGCTAGCTGGCTAACTAGTTGACATAACTAGCTAGCAAACAAGCTATCAAGCTGTCTAGCTAGCTGACATAACTAGCTAGCTAACTGGCTAGTTAACTGGCTAGCTGATTTAATATCTAGATGACTGGCTAGCTGACTACCAACTGATTTAACTACCTAGCTGACTAGCAACCTGACTAGCTAGCTGACTTAACTAGCTAGCTGAATATTTAGCTGACTTGCTACCTGACTTAAGTAGATAGCTGGCTAGTTAGTAGGCTGGCTAGCTGGATAGACAGCTGACTTAACTAGCTAGATACATGGTTGGCTAGATGGCTAGCCAACTGGCTTAAGTAGCTAGTTATATGGCTGGCTACCTGGCTAGCTGGCTAGTCAACCACTTTAAAAAGCCAGCCGGCTAGCTGGACAGTTGGATAGCTAGCCGTCTTAACTAGCCAGCCAACCTGCTGGTCAACCGGCCAGTCAGCCAGCTTAACTAGCTGGCCACATAACCGAGCAGCCTGCTAAACTGCTGGCATAAATTGCCAGTCACCTAGCAAGTCAGCAGGCCACCAGCTGACTTAAATAGCTGACTTAAGTAGATAGCCATCCAGCCAGGCAGCTGACTTAACAAGCTAGCCACCTAGCTAGCCAGCCGGCTACCCAACTCACTTAACTCATTGACTTAACTAGTTAGCCAGCCGGTTAGCCAGCTGACTTAATTATCTAGCTACCTACCTAGCTATGTGGCTAGCCCCCTGATTTAACCAGCTTGCCAGCTGGCTAGCCAGCTGAATTAACTAGCTATCTACCTAGCTAGGCAATTGACAGGCAACTTGAATTAACTAGCTGACTTAAGTTATTCAGCGGGCTAGCCAGCTGACAAAACTAGCTGATTTAACTAGTTAGTCAGCGGGCTAGACAGGTGACTTAACTAGCTGACATCACTACCTAGCGAGGTGGCTAGCCAACTGAACTAACCAGCTAGCTACCTATGTAAACCGCTGACTTGCCAGCTGATTTAACTACCTAGCTACCTAGTTAGCCTGCTGGCTAGTGAGCTTACATAACTAGGTGATTTAACTAGCTAGCCAGCTGTGTAGCCAGCTGACTTAACTAGGTGACTTAACTGGCTAGCCAGCTGACTAGTCAGCTGACTTCACTAGCTAGTTTCCCAGCTATACAGCTGGCTAGCCAGCTGGCTTAACTAGCTGACTTAAATAGCTAGCCAGCTCACTTAACTAGCTGTCATAACTAGCTAGCTACCTAAATAGACAGCTGACTTTACTAGCTGAAATAACTAACTAGCTACCTAGCTAGCTACCTAGCTAGCTATCTGACTTAACTAGCTGACTTAACTAGCTAGCTAGTTGATATAACCAGTTGACTTCACTAGCTAGCTACCTAGCTAGCCAGCTGACTTAACTAGCTGAAATAGCAAACTAGCCAGCTGTGTACTCATTTGACTTAACTAGCCTCTTAACTAGCTAGTGAGATGGCTAGCCAACTGATTTAATGAGGCTAAGTCACTAACTAGCAAGCTAGTTAGTCAGTCAAATTAACTAGTTGATTAACGAGCTAGGAAGCTGGCCAACCAGATGAGTAAACTAGCTGACTTAGCTAGTTATGCAGTTGACTAGCCAGCTGAATTTACTAGTTATCTACCACTCTAGCCATCTGGATAGCCAGCAGAATTAACTAGCAGATTTAATTAGCTAGACAGCTGGCTAACCAACTGACTTAAATGTTCACTACTTAGCTACCCACCTGGCTAGCCAGCAGACTTAACTAGCTGTCTTAACTAGCTGGCCTGCTGTCTAG